>NW_027043375.1:0-125007 GCF_036013475.1 Columba livia | reverse complement strand
CTTTCTTGCTTCTTATTTCTTTCTTTCTTCTTTATTTCTTTCTTCTTCTTTCTTTCTTTCTTTCTTCCTTCTTTCTTTCTTCTTTAATTCTTTCTTCTTTATTTCTTTCTTCTTTCTTTCTTTCTTTTTTCTTCCTTCTTTCTTTCTTCTTACTTTCTTTCTTCTTTCTTTCTTCTTTCTTTCTTTCTTCTTTCTTTCTTTTTCTTTCTTTCTTCTTTCTTTCTTTCTTGCTTCTTTCTTTCTTTCTTCTTAATTCTTTCTTTCTTTCTTTCTTCTTCTTCTTCTTTCTTTCTCTTCTTTCTTCTTCTTTCTTCTTTCTTCTTTCTTCTTTCTTTCTTCTTCTTCTTTCTTTCTTTCTTTCTTTCTTCTTCTTTCTTTCTTCTTTCTTCTTTTCTTTCTTTCTTCTTTCTTTATTTTTTCTTTCTTTCTTTCTTCTTTCTTCTTTCTTCTTCTTCTTTCTTTCTTCTTTCTTCTTTTCTTTCTTTCTTTCTTCTTTCTTTCTTTCTTCTTTCTTTCTTCTTTCTTCTTTCTTCTTCTTTCTTATTTTCTTTCTTCTTTCTTTCTTTCTTTCTTTCTTTCTTTCTTCTTTCTTTCTTCTTTCTTTCTTTCTTCTTTCTTTCTTTCTTCTTTCTTTCTTCTTTCTTTATTTCCTTCTTCTATTCTTTCTTCTTTCTTTCTTTAGTCTTTCTTTCGTCTTTCTTTCTCTCGTCTTTCTTTCTCTCGTCTTTCTTTCTCGTCTTTCTTTCTCTCGTCTTTATTTCTTTCGTATTTCTTTCTTTTGTCTTTCTTTCATTCTTCTTTCTTTCTTTCTTCTTTCTTTCTTTCTTTCTTTCTTCTTTCTTTCTTTCTTTCTTTCTTTCTTCTTCTTTCTTTCTTTCTTCTTTCGTCTTTCTTTCTTCTTTTTCTTTCTTCTTTCTTCTTTCTTTCTTCTATCTTTCTTTCTTCTTTCTTTCTTCATTCTTCTTTCTTTCTTTCTTTCTTTCTCTCTTTCTTCCATTCTTTCTTCTTTCTTTCTTTCGTCTTTCTTTCTCCGTCTTTCTTTCCCTCGTCTTCCTTTCTCTCGTCATTCTTCCTTTCTTCTTTCTTTCTTTCTTCTTTCTTCTTCTTTCTTCTTTCTTTCTTCTTTCTTTCTCTCGTCTTTCTTTCTCTCGTCTTTCTTTCTTGTCTTTCTTTCTCTCGTCCTTATTTCTTTCGTCTTTTTTCTTTTTCTTTCTTTCTTTCTTTCGTCTTTCTTTCTTCTTCTTTCTTTCTTTCTTCTTTCTTTCTCTCTTCTTTCTTCTTTTTTCTTCTTTCTTTCTTCTTTCTTTCTTCTTTCTTTCTTCTTTCTTCTTTCTTTCTTTCTTCTTCTTATTCATTCTTTCTTTCTTTCTTTCTTCTTTCTTTCTTTCTTCTTATTTCTTTCTTCTTTCTTTCTTTCTTTCTTCTTTCTTCCTTCTTTCTTTCTTCTTACTTTCTTCTTCTTTCTTCTTTTTCTTTCTTTCTCCTTTCTTCCTTCTTCTTTCTTTCTTTCTTTCTTCTTTCTTCTTTCTTTCTTTCTTCTTTCTTTCTTCTTTCTTTCTTTCTTCTTTCTTTCTCTCGTCTTTCTTCTCTCGTCTTTCTTTCTTCGTTTTCTTTCTTTCGTCTTTCTCTCGTCTTTCTTTCCCTCGTCTTTCTTTCTCTCGTCTTTCTAATTTCTTCTTTCTTTCTTTCTTCTTTCTTTCTTCTTTTTTCTTTCTTCTTTCTTTCTTCTTTCTTTCTTTCTTCTTCCTTTCTTTCTTCTTTCTTTCTTCATTCTTTCTTTCTTTCTTTCTTACTTCTTTCTTTCTTTCTTTCTTTCTTTCTTTCTTATTTCTTGCTTTCCTCTTTCTTTCTTCTTTCTTTCTTTCTTTCTTTCTCTCTTTCTTCCATTCTTTCTTCTTTCTTTCTTTCGACTTTCTTTCTCTCGTCCTTCTTTCTCTCGTCTTCCTTTCTCTCGTCTTTCTTTCTTTCTTCTTTCTTTCTTCTTTCTTTCTTCTTTCTTTCTTTCTTCTTTCTTTCTTATTTCTTTCTCTCGTCTTTCTTTCTCTCGTCGTTCTTTCTCGTCTTCTTTCTCTCGTCCTTATTTCTTTCGTCTTCTTTCTTTTTCTTTCTTTCTTTCGTCTTTCTTCTTCTTCTTTCTTTCTTTCATCTTTCTTTCGTCTGTCTTTCTTACTTCTTTCTTTCTTTCTTTTTTCTTTCTTTCTTATTTCTTTCCTTATTCTTTCTTTCTTTCTTATTTCTTTCCTTCTTCTTCTTTCTTCTTCTTTCTTCTTCTTTCTTCTCTTCTTTCTTTCTTTCTTCTTCTTTCTTTCTTCTTTCTTCTTTCTTTCTTTCTTCTTTCTTTATTTCTTCTTCTTTCTTTTTCTTTCTTTCTTTCTTTCTTTCTTTCTTTCTTTCTTTCTTCTTTCTTCTTTCTTTCTTTCTTTCTTCTTTCTTTCTTCTTCCTTCTTTCTTCTTTCTTCTTTCTTCTTTCTCTTTCTTTCTTCTTCTTTCTTCTTCTTTCTTTCTTCTTTCCTTCTTCTTTCTTTCTTCCTTTCTTTCTTTCTTCTTTCTTTCTTTCTCCTTTCTTCTTCTTCTTTCTTTCTTTTCTTCTTTCTTTATTCTTCTTCTTTCTTTCTTCTTTCTTTTTCTTTCTTCTTTCTTTCTTTCTCTTTCTTTCTTTCTTCTTTCTTTGTATCTTCTTTCTTTCTTCTTTCTTAATTCTTCTTTCTTCTTCTTTCTTTCTTTCTTCTTTCTTTCTCTTTCTTTCTTTCTTCTTTTCTTTCTCTCCTCTTTTTTCTCTCGACTTCTTTCTTTCATCTTTCTCTCGTCTTTCTTTCTCTCGTCTTTCTTTCTGTCGTCTTTCTTTATTTATTCTTTCTTTCTTTCTTCTTTCTTTCTTTCTTCTTTCTTCTTTCTTCTTTCTTCTTTCTTCTTTCTTCTTTCTTCTTCCTTCTTTCTTCTTTCTGTTTTCTTTCTTTCTTTCTTCTTGTTTCTTTCTTCTTTCTTTCTTTCTTTTTTCTTCCTTTCTTTCTTCTTTCTTTATTTTTTCTTCTTTCTTCCTTCTTCCTTCTTTTTTCTTCTTTCTTTCTTTCTTCTTTATTTCTTTCTTCTTTCTTTCTTCTTCTTTCTTTCTTCTCTTTCTTCCTACATTCTTTCTTCATTCTTTCTTCTTCTTTCTTTCTTTCTTCTTTTCTTTCTGTCTTTCTAATTTCTTTATTTCTTCTTTCTTTCTTTACTTCTTCCTTCTTCTTTCTTTCTTCTTTCCTTCTTTCTTCTTTCTTCTTCTTTCTTTCTTTCTTCTTTCTTCTTTCTTCTTTCTTCTTTCTTCTTTCTTCTTTCTTTCTTTCTTCCTTCTTTCTCTCTCTTTCTTCTTTCCTCTTTCTTTCTCTTTCTTTCTTCTTTCTTCTTTCCTTCTTTCTTCTTTCTTTTTTCTCCTTTCTTCTTTCTTATTTCTTTCTTCTTTCTTTCTTCTTTCTTTCTTTCTTTCTTCTTTCTTTCTTCTTTCTTTCTTTCTTCTTTCTTTCTTTCTTCTTTCTTTCTTCTTCTTATTTTCTTTCTTTCTTTCTTTCTTTCTTTCTTTCTTTCTTTCTTTCTTTCTTTCTTTCTTTCTTTCTTTCTTTCTTCTTTCTTTCTTTCTTTCTTTCTCTTGCTTTCTTTCCTCTTTCTTCTTCTTTCTTTCTTTCTTCTTTCTCTCTTTCTTCCATTCTTTCTTCTTTCATTCTTTCGTCTTTCTTTCTCTCGTCATTCTTTCTCTCGTCTTCCTTTCTCTCGTCTTTCTTTCTTTCGTCTTTCTTTCTTTCTTCTTTCTCTCGTCTTTGTTTCTCTCGTCTTTCTTTCTCTCGTCTTTCTTAATTTCTTCTTTCTTCTTTCTTACTTTCTTCTTTCTTTCTTTCTTCTTTCTTCTTTCTTTCTTCTTTCTTTCTCTCTTCTTTCTTCTTCTTTTTTCTTCTTTCTTTCTTCTTTCTTTCTTCTTTCTTTCTTTCTTTCTTCTTTCTTCCTTCTTTCTTTCTTCTTACTTTCTTTCTTCTTTCTTCTTTTTTTTCTTTCTTTCTCCTTTCTTTCTTCTTTCTTTCTTTCTTTCTTCTTTCTTTCTTTCTTCTTCTTTCTTTCTCTCGTCTTCTTTCTCTCGTCCTTCTTTCTTTCTTCTTTCTTCTTCTTTCTTTCTTTCTTCTTCCTTTCTTCTTTCTTTCTTTCTTATTTCTTTCTCTCGTCTTTCCTTCTCTCGTCTTTCTTCTTTCGTCTTTCTTACTTTCGTCTTTCTCTCGTCTTTCTTTCTCTCGTCTTTCTTCTTTCTTCGTCTTTCTTTCTTTCTTCTTTCTCTCGTCTTTCTTTCTCTCGTCCTTCTTTCTCTCGTCTTTCTTTCTCTTCGTCTTCTTTCTTTCTTCTTCTTCTTCTTTCTTTCTTCTTTCTTTCTTTCTTCTTTCTTTCTTTTTTCTTTATCTATTCTTTCTTTCTCTCGTCTTTCTTTCTCTTCTTTCTTTCTCTCGTCTTTATTTCTTTCGTATTTCTTTCTTTTGTCTTTCTTTCGTCTTTCTTGCTTTCTTCTTTCTTTCTTTCTTCTTTCTTTCTTTCTTTCTTCTTTCTTCTTTTTCTTTTTTCTTTCTTCTTCTTTCTTCTTTCCTCTTTCTTTCTTCTTTCTTTCTTCTTCTTCTTCTTCTTTCTTCTTTCTTTTTTTCTCCTTTCTTCTTTCTTATTTCTTTCTTCTTCTTTCTTCTTTCTTTCTTCTTTCTTCTTTCTTTCTTCTTCTTTCTTTCTTCTTCTTTCTTTCTTTCTTCTTCTTTCTTCTTTCTTTTTCTTCTTTCTTTCTTTCTTTCTTTCTTTCTTTCTTTCTTTCTTTCTTTCTTTCTTTCTTCTTGCTTTCTTTCCTCTTTCTTTCTTCTTTCTTTCTTTCTTTCTTTCTCTCTTTCTTCCATTCTTTCTTCTTTCATTCTTTCGTCTTTCTTTCTCTCGTCATTCTTTCTCTCGTCTTCCTTTCTCTCGTCTTTCTTTCTTCGTCTTTCTTTCTTTCTTCTTTCTCTCGTCTTTGTTTCTCTCGTCTTTCTTTCTCTCGTCTTTCTTAATTTCTTCTTTCTTTCTTCTTCTTTCTTACTTTCTCTTCTTTCTTTCTTCTTTCTTCTTTCTTCTACTTTCTTTCTCTCTACTTTCTTTCTTCTTTTTTCTCTTTCTTTCTTCTTTCTTTCTTCTTTCTTATCTTTCTTCTTCTTTCTTCCTTCTTTCTTTCTTCTTACTTTCTTCTTCTTTCTTTCTCTTTTTTTTTCTTTCTTTCTCCTTTCTTCTTCTTTCTTTCTTTCTTTCTTCTTTCTTTCTTTCTTTCTTCTTTCTTTCTCTCGTCTTTCTTTCTCTCGTCCTTCTTTCTTTCTTCTTCTTTCTTCTTTCTTTCTTTCTTCTTCCTTTCTTCTTTCTTTCTTTCTTATTTCTTTCTCTCGTCTTTCCTTCTCTCGTCTTTCTTTCTTTCGTCTTTCTTACTTTCGTCTTCTCTCGTCTTTCTTTCTTTCGTCTTTCTTTCTTTCTTCTTTCTCTCGTCTTTCTTTCTCTCGTCCTTCTTCTCTCGTCTTTCTTTCTCTCGTCTTTCTTTCTTTCTTCTTTCTTTCTTCTTTCTTTCTTTCTTCTTTCTTTCTTTTTTCTTTATCTATTCTTTCTTTCTCTCGTCTTCTTTCTCTTCTTTCTTTCTCTCGTCTTTATTTCTTTCGTATTTCTTTCTTTTGTCTTTCTTTCGTCTTTCTTGCTTTCTTCTTTCTTTCTTTCTTCTTTCTTTCTTTCTTTCTTCTTTCTCTTTCTTTCTTCTTTCTTTCTTTCTTCTTTCTTCTTTCTTCTTTCTTCTTTCTTTCTTTCTTCTTTCTTTGTTTCTTCTTTCTTTATTCTTTCTTTAATTCTTTTTCCTTTCTTCTTTCTTTCTTTCTTCTTTCTTTCCCTCTTCTTTTCTTTCTCTCGTCTTTCTTTCTGTCGTCTTTCTTTCTCTCGTCTTTCTTTCTTTCGTCTTTGTTTCTTTCTTCTTTCTTTCTTCATCTGTCTTTCCTTCTTTCTTACTTCTTTCTTTCTTTCTTCTTTCTTTCTTATTCTTTATTTCTTTCTTCTTTCTTTCTTTCTTCTTCTTCCTCTTTCTTTCTTCTTACTTTCTTTCTTCTTTCTTTATTTCTTCTTTCTTCTTCTTTCTTCTTTCTTTCTTTCTTTCTTTTTTCTTTCATCTTTCTTTCTTCTTTCTTTCTTTTTTCTTTCTTTCTTCTTTCTTTCTTCTTCTTTCTCTTTCTTCTTTCTTTCTTCTTTCTTTCTTCTTTCTTTCTTCTTTCTTCTTTCTTTCTTTCTTTCTTCTTCTTTCTTCTTTCTTTCTTTCTTCTTTCTTTCTTTCTTCTTTCTTTCTTCTTTCTTCTTCTTCTTTTCTTTCTTCTTTCTTTCTCCTTTCTTTAATTCCTTCTTCTATTCTTTCTTCTTTCTTTCTTTATTCATTCTTTCAATTATTTCTTTCTTCAATTCTTTCTTTCTTCTTTCTTTCTTTCGTCTTTTTTTCTTTCTTTCTTCTTTCTTTCTTTCTTTCTTCTTCTTCTCTTCTTTCTAATTTTTCTTCTTTCTTTCTTCTTTCTTTCTTCTTTCTTTCTTTCTTTCTTCTTTCTTCTTTCTTCTTTCTTATTCATTCTTTCTTTCTTTCTTCTTCTTTCTTCTTCTTCTTCTTTCTTTCTTCTTTCTTTCTTTCTTTTTTCTTCCTCTTTCTTTCTTTTTACTTCTTTCTCTTCCTTTTTTTTCTTCTTCTTTCTTCTTTCTTTCTTCTTCTTCTTTCTTCTTCTTTCTTTCTTATTTCTTTCTTTCTCTTCTTTCTTTCTTCTTTAATTCTTTCTTCTTATTTCTTTCTTCTTCTTTCTTTCTTTTTTCTTCTCTTCTTTCTTCTTACTTTCTTTCTTCTTTCTTTCTTTCTTTTTCTTTCTTTCTTTCTTTTTCTTTCTTTCTTCTTTCTTCTTTCTGCTTCTTTCTCTTTCTTCTTCTTTCTTTCTTCGTTCTTCTTTCTTCTTTCTTCTTTCTTCTTTCTTCTTTCTTTATTTTTCTTTCTTTCTTCTTTCTTCTTTCTGTCTTTCTTCTTTCGTCTTTGTTTCTTCTTTCTTTCTTCTTTCTTTCTTTCTTTCTTTCTTCTTTCTTTTTTCTTCTTTCTTTCTATCTTCTATCTTTCTTTCGTCTTTCTTTCTTCTTACTTTCTTTCTTATTTCTTTCTTCTTTCTTTCTTTCTTCTTTCTTTCTTCTTTCTTTCTTCTTTCTTCTTCTTCTTTCTTTCTTCTTCTTTCTTCTTTCTTTCTTCTTTCTTTCTTTCTTCTTTCTTTCTTCTTTCTTCTTTCTTCTTCTTTCTTCTTTCTTTCTTCTTTCTTCTTTCTTTCTCTCTTTCTTCTTTCTTTCTTCCTCTTTCTTTCTTCTTTCTTTCTTTCTTCTTGTTTCTTCTATCTTTCTTTCTTTCTTCTTTCTTTCTTTCTTCTTTCTGTCTTTCTTCTTTCTTTCTTTCTTTCTTCTCTTCTTTCTTCTTTCTTTCTTTCTTCTTTCTTTCTTTCTTCTTCTTCTTTGTTTCTTTCTTCTTTCTTGTTCTTCTTTCTTTCTTTCTTCATTCTTCTTTCTTTCTTTCTTCTTTCTTCTTTCTTTCTTTCTTCTTTCTTCTTTCTTTCTTTCTTTTTCTTTCTTTCTTCTTTCTTTCTTCTATCTTTCTTTCGTCTTTCTTTCTCTTTCCTTCTTTCTTCGTTCTCTCTTTTTCTTTCTTTCTTCTTTCTTTCTTCTTTCTTTCTTCTTTCTTTCTTCTTTCTTTCTTCTTTCTTTCTTCCTTCTTTCTTCTTTCTTCTTTCTTTCTTCTTTCTTTTTTCTTCTTTCTTTCTTTCTTTCTTTCTTTCTTTCTTTCTTTCTTTCTTTCTTTCTTTCTTCTTTCTTCTTGCTTTCTTTCCTCTTTCTTTCTTCTTTCTTTCTTTCTTTCTTTCTCTCTTTCTTCCATTCTTTCTTCTTTCATTCTTTCGTCTTTCTTTCTCTCGTCATTCTTCTCTCGTCTTCCTTTCTCTCGTCTTTCTTTCTTTCGTCTTTCTTCCTTTCTTCTTTCTCTCGTCTTGTTTCTCTCGTCTTTCTTTCTCTCGTCTTTCTTAATTTCTTCTTTCTTTCTTCTTTCTTACTTTCTCTTTCTTTCTTTCTTCTTTCTTTCTTCTTTCTTCTCTTTCTCCTTCTTTCTTTCTTCTTTTTTCTTCTTTCTTTCTTCTTTCTTTCTTCTTTCTTCTTCTTTCTTCTTTCTTCCTTCTTTCTTTCTTCTTACTTTCTTTCTTCTTTCTTCCTTTTTTTTCTTTCTTTCTCCTTTCTTTCTTCTTTCTTTCTTTCTTTCTTCTTTCTTTCTTTCTTCTTCTTTCTTTCTCTCGTCTTTCTTTCTCTCGTCCTTCTTTCTTTCTTCTTTCTTTCTTCTTTCTTTCTTTCTTCTTCTTTCTTCTTCCTTTCTTTCTTATTTCTTCTCTCGTCTTTCCTTCTCTCGTCTTTCTTTCTTTCGTCTTTCTTACTTTCGTCTTTCTCTCGTCTTTCTTTTTCTCGTCTTTCTTTCTT
The DNA here is from genome assembly GCF_036013475.1 of Columba livia. Classification (NCBI taxonomy): domain Eukaryota; kingdom Metazoa; phylum Chordata; class Aves; order Columbiformes; family Columbidae; genus Columba; species Columba livia. The sequence continues at coordinate 116,487 of NW_027043375.1, read as the reverse complement.
TCTTTCGTCTTTCTTTCTTTCTTCTTTCTCTCGTCTTTCTTTCTCTCGTCCTTCTTTCTCTCGTCTTTCTTTCTCTCGTCTTTCTTTCTTTCTTCTTTCTTTCTTCTTTCTTTCTTTCTTCTTTCTTTCTTTTTTCTTTATCTATTCTTTCTTTCTCTCGTCTTTCTTTCTCTTCTTTCTTTCTCTCCTCTTTATTCTTTCGTATTTCTTTCTTTTGTCTTTCTTTCGTCTTTCTTGCTTTCTTCTTTCTTCTTTCTTCTTTCTTTCTTTCTTCTTTCTTTCTTTCTTTCTTTTTCTTCTTTCTTTCTTCTTCTTTCTTTCTTCTTTCTTCTTTCTTCTTTCTTTCTTTCTTCTTTCTTTCTTTCTTCTTTCTTTGTTTCTTCTTTCTTTCTTCTTTCTTTAATTCTTTTTCCTTTCTTCTTTCTTTCTTTCTTCTTTCTTTCTTTCTTCTTTTCTTTCTCTCGTCTTTCTTTCTCTCGTCTTTCTTTCTCTCGTCTTTCTTTCTTTCGTCTTTGTTTCTTTCTTCTTTCTTTCTTCATTCTGTCTTTCCTTCTTTCTTACTTCTTTCTTTCTTTCTTCTTTCTTTCTTTATTCTTTATTTCTTTCTTCTTTCTTCTTTCTTCTTTCTTCCTTCTTTCTTTCTTCTTACTTTCTTTCTTCTTTCTTTATTTCTTCTTTCTTCTTTCTTTCTTCTTTCTTTCTTTCTTCTTTTTTCTTTCTTCATTCTTTCTTTCTTCTTTCTTTCTTTTTTCTTTCTTTCTTCTTTCTTTCTTTCTTCTTTCTTCTTTCTTCTTTCTTTCTTTCTTCTTTCTTTCTTCTTTCTTCTTTCTTCTTTCTTCTTCTTTCTTTCTTCTTTCTTCTTCTTTCTTCTTTCTTTCTTTCTTTCTTCTTCTTTCTTCTTTCTTTCTTTCTTCTTTCTTCTTTCTTTCTTCTTTCTTTCTTTCTTCTTTCTTTCTTTCTTCTTTCTTTCTCCTTTCTTTATTTCCTTCTTCTATCTTTCTTCTTTCTTTCTTTATTCATTCTTTCTTTATTTCTTTCTTCTTTCTTTCTTTCTTCTTTCTTTCTTTCGTCTTTCTTTCTTCTTCTTCTTTCTTTCTTCTTTCTTTCTCTCTTCTTTCTTCTTTTTTCTTCTTTCTTTCTTCTTTCTTTCTTCTTTCTTTCTTTCTTCTTTCTTTCTTTCTTCTTTCTTTATTCATTCTTTCTTTCTTTCTTTCTACTTCTTTCTTTCTTCTTTCTTTCTTTCTTCTTTCTTTCTTTCTTCTTTCTTCCTTCTTTCTTTCTTCTTACTTTCTTTCTTCTTTTCTTTCTTTTTTCTTCTTTCTCCTTTCTTCCTTCTTCTTTCTTTCTTCTTTCTTCTTTCTTCTTTCTTTCTTTCTTCTTTCTTTCTTCTTTCTTTCTTTCTTCTTTCTTTCTCTCGTCTTTCTTTCTCTCGTCTTTCTTTCTTTCGTTTTTCTTTCTTCGTCTTTCTCTCGTCTCTCTTTCCCTCGTCTTTCTTTCTCTCGTCTTTCTTAATTTCTTCTTTCTTTCTTCTTCTTTCTTTCTTTCTTCTTTCTTTCTTTTTCTTCCTTCTTTCTTTCCTTTTACTTTCTTTCTTCTTTCCTTTTTTTTCTTCTTTCTTCTTTTTCTTTCTTCTTCTTTCTTTCTTTCTGCTTCTTTCTTCTTTCTTTCTTATTTCTTTCTTTCTTCTTTCTTTCTTTCTTCTTTAATTCTTTCTTCTTTATTTCTTTCTTCTTTCTTTCTTTCTTTTTTCTTCCTTCTTTCTTTCTTCTTACTTTCTTTCTTCTTCTTTCTTTCTTTTTCTTTCTTTCTTTCTTTTTTCTTTCTTTCTTTTTCTTTCTTTCTTGCTTCTTCTTCTTTCTTTCTTATTTCTTTCTTTCTTCTTTCTTTCTTCCTTCTTTCTTTCTTTCTTCTTTCTTTCTTTCTTCTTTCTTTCTTTCTTCTTTCTTTCTTTCTTCTTTCTTCTTTCTTTCTTCTTTCTTTCTTCGTTCTTTCTTTCTTCTTTCTTCTTTCTTTCTTTCTCTTTCTTTATTTTTTCTTTCTTTCTTCTTTCTTCTTTCTGTCTTTCTTCTTTCGTCTTTGTTTCTTCTTTCTTTCTTCTTTCTTTCTTTCTTTCTTTCTTCTTTCTTTTATTCTTCTTTCTTTCTATCTTCTATCTTTCTTTCGTCTTTCTTTCTTCTTACTTTCTTTCTTATTTCTTTCTTCTTTCTTTCTTTCTTCTTTCTTTCTTCTTTCTTTCTTCTTTCTTTCTTCTTTCTTTCTTTCTTCTTTCTTTCTTCTTTCTTCTTTCTTCTTCTTTCTTTCTTCTTTCTTTCTTCTTTCTTCTTTCTTCTTTCTTTCTTCTTTCTTTCTTCTTTCTTCTTTCTTTCTCTCTTTCTTCTTTCTTTCTCCTTCTTTCTTTCTTCTTTCTTTCTTCTTCTTTCTTTCTTCTATCTTTCTTTCTTTCTTCTTTCTTCTTTCTTCTTTCTGTCTTTCTTCTTTCTTTCATTCTTTCTTCTCTTTCTTTCTTCTTTCTTTCTTTCTTCTTCTTTCTTTCTTCTTTCTTCTTTGATTCTTTCTTCTTTCATTGTTTCTTCTTTCTTCTTTCTTCATTCTTCTTTCTTTCTTTCTTCTTTCTTCTTTCTTTCTTTCTTCTTTCTTCTTTCTTTCTTTCTTTTTTCTTTCTTTCTTCTTTCTTTCTTCTATCTTTCTTTCGTCCTTTCTTTCTTCTTTCCTTCTTTCTTCGTTCTCTCTTTTTTCTTTCTTTCTTCTTTCTTTCTTCTTTCTTTCTTCTTTCTTTCTTCTTTCTTTCTTCCTTCTTTCTTCTTTCTTCTTTCTTTCTTCTTTCCTTTTTTCTTTCTTTATTTCTTCCATTCTTTCTTCTTTCTTTCTTTCGTCTTTCTTTCTCTCGTCTTTCTTTCTCTCGTCTTTCTTCTCGTCTTCCTTGTCTCGTCTTTATTTCTTTCGTATTTCTTTCTTTGTCTTTCTTTCTTTCGTCTTTCTTGTTTCTCCTCTCTTTCTTTCTTCTTTCTTTCTTTCTTCTTTCTTTCATCTTTTTTCTTTCTTCTTCCTTTCTTCTTTATTTCTTTCTTCTTTCTTTCTATCTCCTTTCTTCCTTCTTTCTTCTTACTTTCTTTCTTCTTTCTTTCTTTCTTTTTTCTTTCTTTCTTCTTCTTTCTTTCCTTCTTCTTTCTTTCCTTCTTTCTTCTTTCTTCTTTCTTCTTCTTTATGTCATTCTTCTTTCTTTCTTTCTTCTTTCTTTCTTTCTTCTTTCTTTCTTTCTTCGTTCTTTCTTTCTTTCTTCTTCTTTCTTTCTTCTTTCTTTCTTTCTGCTTTCTTTCTTTCTTTCTTCTTTCTTTCTTTCTTCTTTCTTTCTTTCTTACTTCTTTCTTCTTTCTTTCTTCTTTCTTTCTAATTTCTTTTTTTCTTCTTTCTTTCTTCTTTCTTTCTCTCGTCTTTCTTTCTCTCGTCTTTCTTTCTCGTCTTTCTTTCTCTCATCTTTATTCCTTTCGTCTTTCTTTCTTTTGTCTTTCTTTCGTCTTTCTTTCTTTCTTCTTTCTTTCTTCCTTCTTTCTTTCTTCTTTTTTCTTTCTTCATTCTTTCTTCTTCCTTTCTTTCTTCTTTCTTTCTTTCCTTTTTCGTTCTTTCTTTCTTCTTTCTTTATTCATTCTTTCTTTCTTTCTTTCTTCTTTCTTTCTTTCTTCTTTCTTTCTTTCTTTCTTCTTTCTTTCTTTCTTCTTTCTTTCTTTCTTTCTTCTTTCTTTCTTTCTTCTTTCTTTCTTTCGTCTTTCTTTCTTTCGTCTTTCTCTCGTCTTTCTTTCTCTCGTCTTTCTTTCTCTCGTCTTTCCTTCTCTCGTCTTTCTTTCTATCGTGTTTCTTTCTTCTTTCTTTCTTCTTTCTTTCTTTTTTCTTTCTCTCGTCTTTCTTTCTCTCGTCTTTCTTTCTCGTCTTTCTTTCTCTCGTCTTTATTTCTTTCGTATTTCTTTCTTTTGTCTTTCTTTCTTTCGTCTTTCTTGCTTTCTTCTCTCTTTCTTTCTTCTTTCTTTCTTTCTTCTTTCTTTCTTTCTTCTTTCTTTCTATCTCCTTTCTTCCTTCTTTCTTCTTTCTTTTCATTCTTTTTTCTTTCTTTCTTCTTTTTTTCTTTCTTCTTTCTTTCTTTCTTCTTTCTTTCCTTCTTTCTTTCTTCTTTCTTTCTTTCTTCTTTTTTCTTTCTTTCCTCTTTCTTTCTTTCTTCTTTCTTTCTTTCTTTTTTCTTTCTTTCTTCTTTCTTCTTTCTTTCTTTCTTCTTTCTTTATTTCTTCTTTCTTTCTTTTTTCTTTCTTTCTTTCTTTCTTCTTTCTTTCTTTCTTTCTTTCTTCTTTCTTCTTTCCTTCTTTCTTCTTTCTTTCTTCTTTCTTATTTCTTCTTTCTTTCTCTCGTCTTTCTTTCTCTCGTCTTTCTTTCTTTCGTCTTTCTTTCTTTCGTCTTTCTCTCGTCTTTCTTTCCCTCGCAGTTCTATCTCTCGTCTTTCTTTCTCTCGTCTTTCTTTCTTTCTTCTTTCTTTCTTCTTTCTTTCTTTCGTCTTTCTTTCTTCTTTCTTTCTTTCTTCTTTCTTTCTCTCGTCTTTCTTTCTCTCGTCTTTCTTTCTTTCGTCTTTCTTTCTTTCGACTTTCTCTCGTCTTTCTTTCCCTCGTCTTTCTTTCTCTCGTCTTTCTTTCTCTCGTCTCTCTTTCTTTCTTTCGTCTTTCTTTCTTTCTTCTTTCTCTCGTCTTTCTTTCTCTCGTCTTTCTTTCTCTCGTCTTTCTTAATTTCTTCTTTCTTTATTTCTTCTTTCTTTCTTTCTTCTTTCTTTCTTTCTTCTTTCTTTCTTTCTTTCTTCTTTCTTTCTTTCTTCTTTCTTCTTTCTTTCTTCTTTCACTCTTTCTTTCTTTCTTTCTTCCACTCTTTCTTCTTTCTTTCTTTCGTCTTTCTTTCTCTCGTCTTTCTTTCTCTCGTCTTTCTTTCTCTCGTTTTTCTTTCTTCTTACTTTCTTCTTTCTTTCTTCTTTCTTTCTTTCTTCTTTCTTTCTTCTTTCTTTCTCTCATCTTTCTTTCTCTCGTCTTTCTTTCTCGTCTTTCTTTCTCTCGTTTTTATTTCTTTCGTCTTTCTTTCTTTTGTCTTTCTTTCTTTCGTCTTTCTTTCTTTCTTCATTCTTTCTTCTTTCTTTCTTTCTTCTTTCTTTCTTCTTTCTTTCTTTCTTCTTTCTTTCTTCATTCTTTCTTTCTTTCTTTCTTTCTTTCTTTCTTCTTTCTTTCTTTCTGCTTTATTTCTTTCGTCTTTCTCTCGTCTTTATTTCACTCGTGTTTCTTTCTTTCGTCTTTCTTTCGTCTTTCTTTCGTCTTTCTTTCATCTTTCTTTCGTCTATCTTTCTTTCTTCTTTCTTTCTTTCTTTTTTCTTTCTTTCTTCTTTCTTTCCTTATTCTTTCTTTCTTCGTTCTTTCTTTCTTTCTTTCTTTCTTCTTTCTTTCTTCTTTAATTCTTTCTTCTTTCTTTCTTCTTTCTTTCTTCTTTCTTTCTTTCTTCTTTCTTTCTTTCTTCTTTATTTCTTTCTTTCTTCTTTATTTCTTTCTTCTTTCTTTTTTCTTCTTTCTTCCTTCTTTCTTTCTTCTTACTTTCTTTCTTCTTTCTTTCTTTCTTTTTTCTTTCTTTCTTTCTTCTTTCTTTCTTTCTTCTTTCTTTCTTTCTTTCTTCTTTCTTCTTTCTTTCTTCTTTCTTCTTTCTTCTTTCTTCTTTCTTTCTTTCTTCTTTCTTTCTTTCTTCTTTCTTTCTTTCTTCTTTCTTTCTTTTTTCTTTCTTTCTTCTTTCTTTCTGTCTTCTTTCTTTCTTTCTTCTTTCTTCATTCTTTCTTTCTTTCTCCTTTCTTTATTTCTTCTTTCTTTCTTTCTTCTTTCTTCTTTCTTTCTTTCTTCTTTCTTCTTTCTTTCTTTCTTCTTTCTTCTTTCTTTCTTTCTTCTTTCTTTCTTTCTTCTATCTTTCTTTCGTCTTTCTTTCTTCTTTCCTTCTTTCTTCATTCTTTCTTTTTTCTTCCTTTCTTCTTTCTTCTTCTTTCTTTCTTCTTTCTTTCTTCTTTCTTTCTTCCTTCTTTCTTTCTTTCTTTCTTCTTTCTTTCTTCTTTCTTTCTTTCTTTCTTAAATTCTTTCTTCTTTCTTTCTTTCGTCTTCCTTTCTCTCGTCTTTCTTTCTTTCTTCTTTCTTTCTCTCGTCTTTATTTCTTTCTTCTTTCTTTCTCTCGTCTTTCTTTCTTTCTTCTTTCTTTCTTCTTTCTTTCTTCTTTCTTTCTTTCTTCTTTCTTTTTTCTTTCTCTCGTCTTTCTTTCTCTCGTCTTTCTTTCTCGTCTTTCTTTCTCTCGTCTTTATTTCTTTCGTATTTCTTTCTTTTGTCTTTCTTTCTTTCGTCTTTCTTGCTTTCTTCTTTCTTTATTTCTTCTTTCTTCTTTCTTCTTTCTTTCTTCTTTCTTTCTTTCTTCTTTCTTCTTTCTTTCTTTCTTCTTTCTTTCTTTCTTCTTTCTTTGTTTCTTCATTCTTTCTTCTTTCTTTAATTCTTCTTTTTTCTTCTTTCTTTCTTCTTTCTTTCTTTCTTCTTTTCTTTCTCTCGTCTTTCTTTCTCTCGTCTTTCTTTATTTCTTCTTTCCTTCTTTCTTCTTTCTTTCCTTCTTCTTTCTTTCTTCTTTCTTCCTTCTTTCTTTCTTCTTTCTTTCTTTCTTCTTTCTTTCTTTCTTTCTTCTTTCTTTCTTTCTTCTTTCTTCTTTCTTTCTTTCTCCTTTCTTTCTTCTTTCATTCTTTCTTTCTTTCTTTCTTCCTTTTTTTCTTCTTTCTTTCTTTCGTCTTTCTTTCTCTCGTCTTTCTTTCTCTCGTCTTTCTTTCTCTCGTTTTTATTTCTTTCTTCTTTCTTTCTTCTTTCTTTCTACCTTCTGTCTTTCTCTCGTCTTTCTTACTCGTCTTTCTTTCTCTCATTTTTATTTCTTTCGTCTTTCTTTCTTTTGTCTTTCTTTCTTTCGTCTTTCTTTCTTCTTTCTTTCTTTCTTCTTTCTTTCTTCTTTTTTCTTTCTTCATTCTTTCTTCTTTCTTTCTTTCTTCTTTCTTTCTGTCTTCTTTCTTTCTTTCTTCTTTCTTCATTCTTTCTTTCTTTCTTCTTTCTTTCTTTCTTCTTTCTTTCTTTCTTTCTTCTTTCTTTCTTTCTTCTTTCTTTTCTTTCTTCTTTCTTCTTTCTTCTTTCTTTCTTCTTTCTTTCCTTCTTCTTTCTTTCTTTCGTCTTTCTCTCGTCTTTCTTTCTCTCGTCTTTCTTTCTCTCGTCTTTCTTTCTCTCGTCTTTATTTCTCTCGTGTTTCTTTCTTTCGTCTTTCTTTCGTCTTTCTTTCGTCTTTCTTGCTTTCGTCTTTCTTTCGTCTGTCTTTCTTTCGTCTTTATTTCTTTCTTTTTTCTTTCTTTCTTCTTTCTTTCTTTACTCTTTCTTTCTTTTTCTTTCTTTCTTCTTTCTTTCTTTCTTCTTTCTTTCTTCTTTCTTTCTTCTTTCTTTCTTCTTTCTTTCTTTCTTCTTTCCTTCTTTCTTCTTTCTTTCTTTCTTTCTTCCTTTTTTCTTCTTTCTTTCTTTCGTCTTTCTTTCTCTCGTCTTTCCTTCTCTCGTCTTTCTTTCTCTCATCTTTCTTTCTCTCGTCTTTCTTTCTCTCGTCTCTCTTTCTTTCGTCTCTGTTTGTTTCTTCTTTCTTTCTTCAATCTTTCTTTCCTTCTTTCTTTCTTCTTTCTTTCTTTCTTTCGTCTTTCTCTCGTCTTTCTTTTTCTCGTCTTTCTTTCTCTCGTCTTTATTTCTCTCGTGTTTCTTTCTTTCGTCTTTCTTTCGTCTTTCTTTCGTCTTTCTTTCTTTCGTCTTTCTTTCGTCTGTCTTTCTTTCTTCTTTCTTTCTTTCTTTTTTCTTTCTTTCTTCTTTCTTTCTTTATTCTTTCTTTCTTCTTTCTTTCTTTCTTTCTTTCTTTCTTTCTTTCTTTCTTTCTTTCTTCTTTCTTTCTTTCTTCTTTATTTCTTTCTTCTTTCTTTCTTTCTTCTTTCTTCCTTCTTTCTTTCTTCTTACTTTCTTTCTTCTTTCTTTCTTTCTTCTTTCTTTCTTCTTTCTTTCTTCTTTCTTTCTTTCTTTCTTCTTTCTTCTTTCTTTCTTCTTTCTTTCTTTCTTCTTTCTTTCTTTCTTCTTTCTTTCTTTCTTCTATCTTCTTTGTTTCTTTCTTCTTTCTTTGTTTCTTCTTTCATTCTTTCTTCTTTCTTTCTTTATTCTTTCTTCTTTCTTTCTTTCGTCTTTTTTTCTTTCTTCTTTCTTTTTTTCTTCTTTCTTTCTTTCTTCTATCTTTCTTTCGTCTTTCTCTCTTCTTTCCTTCTTTCGTCGTTCTCTCTTTTTTCTTTATTTCTCCTTTCTTTCTTCTTTCTTTCTTCTTTCTTTCTTCTTTCTTTCTTCCTTCTTTCTTTCTTTCTTCTTTCTTTCTTCTTTCTTTCTTTCTTTCTTTGTTCCATTCTTTCTTCTTCCTTTCTTTTGTCTTTCTTTCTCTCGTCTTTCTTTCTCTCGTCTTTCTTTCTCTCGTCTTTCTTTCTTTCTTCTTTCTTCTTTCTTTCTTCTTTCTTTCTTCTTTCTTTTTTCTTCTTTCTTTCTTTTTTCTTTCTCTCGTCTTTCTTTCTCTCGTCTTTCTCGTCTTTCTTTCTCTCGTCTTTATATATTTTTCTTTCTTTCTTTCGTCTTTCTTGCTTTCTTCTCTCTTTCTTTCTTCTTTCTTTCTTCTTTCTTTCTTCTTTTTTCTTTCTTCTTTCTTTCTTCTTTCTTTCTTTCTTCTTTCTTTCTTTCTTTCTTCTTTTTTCTTTCTTCATTCTTTCTTCTTTCTTTCTTTCCTTCTTCGTTCTTTCTTTCTTCTTTCTTTATTCATTCTTTCTTTCTTTCTTTTTTCTTTCTTTCTTCTTTCTTTCTTTCTTTCTTCTTTCTTTCTTTCTTCTTTCTTTCTTTCTTTCTTCTTTCTTCTTTCTTTCTTCATTCTTTCTTTCTTCTTTCTTTCTTTCGTCTTTCTCTCGTCTTTCTTTCTCTCGTCTTTCTTTCTCTCGTCTTTCTTGCTCTCGTCTTTCTTTCTCTCGTGTTTCTAACCTTCGTCTTTCTTTCGTCTTTCTTTCGTCTTTCTTTCTTTCGTCTTTCTTTCGTCTATCTTTCTTTCTTCTTTCTTTCTTTTTTCTTTCTTTCTTCTTTCTTTATTCTTTCTTACTTCTTTCTTTCTTCTTTCTTTCTTTCTTTCTTTCTTTCTTCCATTCTTTCTTCTTTCTTTCTTCTTTCTTTCTTCTTTCTTTCTTCTATCTTTCTTCTTTGTTTCTTTCTTCTTTCTTTCTTTCTTCTTTCTTTCTTTCTTCCTTGTTTCTTCTTTCTTTCTTTCGTCTTTCTTTCTCTCGTCTTTCCTTCTCTCGTCTTTCTTTCTCTCATCTTTCTTTCTCTCGTCTTTCTTTCTCTCGTCTTTCTTTCTTTCGTCTTTGTTTCTTTCTTCTTTCTTTCTTCATTCTTTCTTTCCTTCTTTCTTTCTTCTTTCTTTCTTTCTTCTTTCTTTCTTTCTTTCTTCTTTATTTCTTTCTTCTTTCTTTCTTTCTTCTTTCTTCCTTCTTTCTTTCTTCTTACTTTCTTTCTTCTTACTTTCTTCATTTTTTCTTTCTTTCTTCTTTCTTTCTTTCTTCTTTCTTTCTTTCTTTCTTCTTTCTTCTTTCTTTCTTCTTTCTTTCTTTGTTCTTTCTTTCTTTCTTCTTTCTTTCTTTCTTTCTTCATTCTTCTTTCTTTCTTCTTTCTTTCTTCTTTCTTTCTTTCTTCTTTCTTTCTTTCTTCTTTCTTTCTTTCTTCTTTCTTTCATCTTTCTTTCTTATTTCCTTCTTTCTTCTTTCTTTTTTCTTTATTTCTTCTTTCTTTCTTCTTTCTTTCTTCTTTCTTTCTTTCTTCTTTCTTTCTTTCTTCTTTCTTTCTTTCTTCTTTCTTTCTTTCTTCTTTCTTTCTTTTTTCTTTCTCTCGTCTTTCTTTCTCGTCTTTCTCTCGTCTTTATTTCTTTCGTATTTCTTTCTTTTGTCTTTCTTTCTTTCGTCTTTCTTGCTTTCTCCTCTCTTTCTTTCTTCTTTCTTTCTTTCTTCTTTCTTTCTTTCTTCTTTCTTTCTATCTCCTTTCTTCCTTCTTTCTTCTTACTTTATTTCTTCTTTCTTTCTTTCTTTTTTCTTTCTTTCTTTCTTCTTTCTTTCTTTCTTCTTTCTTTCCTTCTTTCTTCTTTCTTCTTTCTTTCTTCTTTCTTTCTTTCTTCTTTCTTTCCTTCTTTCTTCTTTCTTTCTTTCTTTTTTCTTTCTTTCTTTCTTCTTTCTTTCTTTCTTCTTTCTTTCTTTCCTCTTTCTTCTTTCTTTCTTCTTTCTTTCTTTCTTCTTTCTTCTTTCTTTCTTCTTTCTTTCTTCTTTCTTTGTTTCTTCTTTCTTTCTTCTTTAATTCTTCTTTCTTCTTTCTTTCTTTGTTCTTTCTTTCTTCTTTCTTTCTTTCTTCTTTTCTTTCTCTCGTCTTTCTTTCTCTCGACTTTCTTTCTTTCTTTCTTCTTTCTTTCTTTCGTCTTTCTCTCGTCTTTCTTTCTCTCGTCTTCCTGTCGTCTTTCTTTATTTCTTCTTTCTTTCTTCTTTCTTTCTTTCTTCTTTCTTCTTTTTTCTTTCTTCTTTCTGTTTTCTTTCTTTCTTTCTTCTTTCTTTCTTTCTTCTTTCTTTCTTTCTTCTTTCTTTCTTTCTTCTTTCTTCCTTCTTTCTTTCTTCTTTCTTTCTTTCTTCTTTCTTTCTTTCTTCTTTCTTCTTTCTTTCTTCTTTCTTTCTTCTTTCCTTCTTTCTTCTTTCTTTCTTTCTTCTTTCTTTCTTTCTTCTTTCTTTCTCTCGTCTTTCATTCTCTCGTCTTTCTTTCCCTCGTCTTTCTTTATTTTTTCTTTCTTTCTTTCTTATTTCTTTCTTTCTTCTTTCTTCCTTCTTTCTTTCTTCTTTCTTTCTTTCTTCTTTCTTTCTTTCTTTCTTCTTCCTTTCTTTCTTTCTTCTTAATTTCTTCTTTCTTTCTTTCTTCTTTCTTATTTCTTTCTTTCTTCTTTCTTTCTTCTTTCTTTCTTTCCTTCTCTCTTTCTTCCATTCTTTCTTCTTTCTTTCTTTCTTCTTTCTTTCTTCTTTCTTTCTTCTTTCTTCTTTCTTTCTTTCTTCTTTCCTTCTTCTTTCTTTCTCTCGTCTTTCTTTCTCTCGTCTTTCTTTCTCGTCTTTCTTTCTCTCGTCCTTATTTCTTTCGTCTTTCTTTCTTTTGTCTTTCTTTCTTTTGTCTTTCTTTCTTTCTTCTTTCTTACTTTCTTCTTTCTTTCTTCCTTATTTCTTTCTTCTTTCTTTCTTTCTTCTTTCTTTATTCATTCTTTCTTTCTTTCTTTCTTTCTTCTTTCTTTCTTTCTTCTTTCTTTCTTTCTTCTTTATTTCTTTCTTCTTTCTTTCTTTTTTCTTTCTTTCTTTTTTCTTTCTTTCTTCTTTCTTTCTTTCTTTCTTCTTTCTTCTTTCTTTCTTATTTCTTTCATTCTTCTTTCTTTCTTTCTTCTTCCTTTCTTTCTTCTTTCTTTCTTTTTTTCTTCTTTCTTCTTTCTTTCTTCTTTCTTTCTTTCTTCGTTCCTTCTTTCTTCTTTCTTCTTTCTTCCTTTCTTCTTTCTTTATTTCTTCTTTCTTTCTTTCTTCTTCCTTCTTTCTTTATTTCTTCTTTCGTCTTTCTTTCTTTCTTCTTTCTTTCTTTCTTCTTTCTTTCTTTCTTCTTTCTTTCTTCTTTCTTTCTTTCTTTCTTTCTTCTATTCTTTCTTTCTTCTTTCTTTCTTTCTTCTTTCCTTCTTCTTTCTTTCTCTCATCTTTCTTTCTCTCGTCTTTCTTTCTCGTCTTTCTTTCTCTCGTCTTTCTTTCTCTCGTCTTTATTTTTTCTTTCTTTCTTTCTTCTTTCTTTCTTTCTTCTTTCTTTCTTTCTTTCTTCTTTCTTTCTTTCTTCTTTCTTTCTTCATTCTTTCTTTCTTTCTTTCTTTCTTTCTTTCTTTCTTTCTTTCTTTCTTTCATTCTTTCTTTCTTTCATTCTTTCTTTCTTTCTTTCCTCTTTCTTTCTTTCTTTCCTTCACTCTTTCTTCCATTCTTTCTTCTTTCTTTCTTTCTTCTTGCTTTCTCTCGTCTTTCTTTCTCTCGTCGTTCTTTCTCGTCTTTCTTTCTCTCGTCCTTATTTCTTTCGTCTTTCTTTCTTTTGTCTTTCTTTCTTTTGTCTTTCTTTCTTTCTTCTTTCTTTCTTCTTTATTTCTTTCTTCTTTCTTTCTTTCTTCTTTCTTTCTTCTTTATTTCTTTCTTCTTTCTTTCTTTCTTCTTTCTTTCTTCTTTCTTCTTTCTTTCTTCTTCTTTCTTTCTTCTTTCTTTCTTCTTTCTTTCTTCTTTCTATTTTCTTTCTTTCTTTCTTCTTTCTTTCTTTCTTCTTTCTTTCTTCTTCCTTTATTTCTTTCTTTCTTCTATTCTTTCTTCTTTCTTTCTTTCGTCTTTCTTTCTCTCGTCTTTCTTTCTCTCGTCTTTCTTTCTCTCGTCTTTCTTTATTTTTTCTTTCTTTCTTTCTTATTTCTTTCATTCTCCTTTCTTTCTTTCTTCTTTCTTTCTTCCTTTCTTCTTTCTTCTTTCTTTCTTCTTCCTTTCTTTCTTCTTTCTTCTTTCTTTCTTTCTTCTTTCTTTCTTCTTTCTTTCTTTCGTCTTTCTTTCTCTCGTCTTTCTTTCTCTCGTCTTTCTTTCTTTCGTCTTTGTTTCTTTCTTCTTTCTTTCTTCATTCTTTCTTTCCTTCTTTCTTTCTTCTTTCTTTCTTTCTTCTTTCTTTCTTTCTTTCTTCTTTATTTCTTTCTTCTTTCTTTCTTTCTTCTTTCTTCCTTCTTTCTTTCTTCTTTCTTTCTTTCTTCTTTCTTTCTTTCTTCTTTCTTTCTTTCTTTCTTCATTCTTCTTTCTTTCTTCTTTCTTTCATTCTTCTTTCTTTCTTTCTTCTTTCTTACTTTCTTCTTTCTTTCTTTCTTCTATCTTTCTTTCGTCTTTCTTTCTTATTTCCTTCTTTCTTCGTTCTTTTTTTTTCTTTATTTCTTCTTTCTTTCTTCCTTCTTTCTTTCTTTCTTCTTTCTTTCTTTCTTCTTTTTTTCTTTCTTCTTTCTTTCTTTTTTCTTTCTCTCGTCTTTCTTTCTCTCGACTTTCTTTCTTTCTTTCTTCTTTCTTTCTTTCGTCTTTCTCTCGTCTTTCTTTCTCTCGTCTTTCTTTCTGTCGTCTTTCATTATTTCTTCTTTATTTCTTTCTTCTTTCTTTCTTTCTTCTTTCTTCTTTCTTCTTTCTTCTTTCTGTTTTCTTTCTTCCTTTCTTCTTTCTTTCTTTCTTCTTTCTTTCTTTCTTTTTTCTTCCTTTCTTTCTTCTTTCTTTCTTTCTTCTTTCTTTCTTTCTTCTTTCTTCCTTCTTTCTTTCTTCTTTTTTCTTCCTTCTTTCTTTCTTTCTTCTTTCTTCTTTCTTTCTTCTTTCTTTCTTCTTTCCTTCTTTCTTCTTTCTTTCTTTCTTCTTTCTTTCTTTCTTCTTTCTTTCTCTCGTCTTTCTTTCTCTCGTCTTTCTTTCTCTCGTCTTTCTTTATTTTTTCTTTCTTTCTTTCTTGTTTCTTTCTTTCTTCTTTCTTCCTTCTTTCTTTCTTCTTTCTTTCTTTCTTCTTTCTTTCTTTCTTCTTCCTTTCTTTCTTTCTTCTTAATTTCTTCTTTCTTTCTTTCTTCTTTCTTATTTCTTTCTTTCTTCTTTCTTTCTTCTTTCTTTCTTTCTTTCTCTCTTTCTTCCATTCTTTCTTCTTTCTTTCTTTCTTCTTTCTTTCTTCTTTCTTTCTTCTTTCTTTCTTCTTTCTTTCTTTCTTCTTTCCTTCTTCTTTCTTTCTCTCGTCTTTCTTTCTCTCGTCTTTCTTTCTCGTCTTTCTTTCTCTCGTCCTTATTTCTTTCGTCTTTCTTTCTTTTGTCTTTCTTTCTTTTGTCTTTCTTTCTTTCTTCTTTCTTACTTTCTTCTTTCTTTCTTCCTTATTTCTTTCTTCTTTCTCTCTTTCTTCTTTCTTTATTCATTCCTTCTTTCTTTCTTTCTTTCTTCTTTCTTTCTTTCTTCTTTCTTTCTTTCTTCTTTATTTCTTTCTTCTTTCTTTCTTTTTTCTTTCTTTCTTTCTTTTTTCTTTCTTTCTTCTTTCTTTCTTTCTTTCTTCTTTCTTCTTTCTTTCTTATTTCTTTCTTTCTTCTTTCTTTGTTTCTTCTTTCTTTCTTTCTTTCTTCTTTCTTTCTTTCTTCTTTCTTCTTTCTTTCTCTCTTCTTTATTCTTTCTTCTTTCTTTCTTCTTTCTTTCTTTCTTCTTTCTTTCTTTCTTCTTTCTTCTTTCTTCTTTCTTTCTTCTTTCTTTCTCTCTTCTTTCTTCTTTCTTTCTTCTTTCTTTCTTCTTTCTTCTTTCTTTCTTTCTTCTTTCTTTCTTCTTTCTTTCTTTCTTCTTTCTTTCTTTCTTCTTTCTTTCTTCTTTCTTTCTTTCTTCTTTCTTTCTTTCTTCTTTCTTTCTTCTTTCTTTCTTTCTTTCTTCTATTCTTTCTTCTTTCTTTCTTTCGTCTTTCTTTCTCTCGTCTTTCTTTCTTTCTTCTTTCTTTCTTCTTTCTTTCTTTCTTCTTTCCTTCTTCTTTCTTTCTCTCGTCTTTCTTTCTCTCGTCTTTCTTTCTCGTCTTTCTTTCTCTCGTCTTTCTTTCTCTCGTCTTTCTTTATTTTTTCTTTCTTTCTTCTTTCTTTCTTTCTTCTTTCTTTCTTTCTTTCTTCTTTCTTTCTTTCTTCTTTCTTTCTTCTTTCTTTCTTTCTTTCTTTCTTTCTTTCTTTCTTTCTTTCTTTCTTTCTTTCATTCTTTCTTTCTTTCTTTCCTCTTTCTTTCTTTCTTTCCTTCACTCTTTCTTCCATTCTTTCTTCTTTCTTTCTTTCTTCTTTCTTTCTCTCGTCTTTCTTTCTCTCGTCGTTCTTTCTCGTCTTTCTTTCTCTCGTCCTTATTTCTTTTGTCTTTCTTTCTTTTTTCTTTCTTTCTTTCGTCTTTCTTTCTTTCTTCTTTCTTTCATTCTTCTTTCTTTCTATCCTCTTTCTTTCTTCTTTTTTCTTCTTTCTTTCTTCTTTCTTTCTTCTTTCTTTCTTTCTTTCTTCTTTCTTTCTTTCTTCTTTCTTTCTCTCGTCTTTCTTTCTCTCGTCTTTCTTTCTCTCGTCTTTCTTTATTTTTTCTTTCTTTCTTTCTTCTTTCTTTCTTTCTTCTTTCTTCCTTCTTTCTTTCTTCTTTTTTTCTTCTTTCTTTCTTTCTTCTTCCTTTCTTTCTTTCTTCTTAATTTCTTCTTTCTTTCTTCTTTCTTTCTTTCTTCTTTCTTATTTCTTTCTTTCTTCTTTCTTTCTTCTTTCTTTCTTTCTTTCTCTCTTTCTTCCATTCTTTCTTCTTTCTTTCTTCTTTCTTTCTTTCTTCTTTCCTTCTTCTTTCGTTCTCTCGTCTTTCTTTCCCTCGTCTTTCTTTTTCGTCTTTCTTTCTCTCATCCTTATTTCTTTTGTCTTTCTTTCTTTTGTCTTTCTTTCTTTTGTCTTTCTTTCTTTCTTCTTTCTTTCTTTCTTCTTTCTTTCTTCTTTATTTCTTTCTTCTTTCTTTCTTTCTTTCTTTCTTCTTTATTTCTTTCTTCTTTCTTTCTTTCTTCTTTCTTTATTCATTCTTTCTTTCTTTCTTTCTTCTTTCTTTCTTTCTTCTTTCTTTCTTTCTCCTTTCTTTCTTTCTTCTTTCTTTCTTTCTTTTTTCTTTCTTTCTTTCTTTTTTCTTTCTTTCTTCTTTCTTTCTTTATTTCTTCTTTCTTCTTTCTTTATTATTTCTTTCTTTCTTCTTTCTTTGTTTCTTCTTTCTTTCTTTCTTCTTTCTTTCTTTCTTCTTTCTTTCTATCTTCTTTCTTTCTTTCGTCTTTCTTTCTTCTTACTTTCTTTCTTCTTTCTTTCTTCTTTCTTTCTTCTTTCTTTCTTTCTTTCTTCTTTCTTTCTTTCTTCTTTCTTCTTTCTTCTTTCTTCTTTCTTTCTTCCTTCTTTCTTTCTTCTTTCTTCTTTCTCCTTTCTTTCTTCTTTCATTCTTCTTTCTTCTTTCTTTCTTCTTCTTTCTTTCTTCTCTATTTCTTTCTTCTTTCTTTCTTTCTTCTTTCTTTCTTCTTTCTTTCTTTCTTCTTTCTTCTTTCTTCTTTCTTCTTTCTGTTTTCTTTCTTCCTTTCTTCTTTCTTTCTTTCTTCTTTCTTTCTTTCTTTTTTCTTCCTTTCTTTCTTCTTTCTTTCTTTCTTCTTTCTTTCTTTCTTCTTTCTTCCTTCTTTCTTTCTTCTTTTTTCTTCCTTCTTTCTTTCTTTCTTCTTTCTTCTTTCTTTCTTCTTTCTTTCTTCTTTCCTTCTTTCTTCTTTCTTTCTTTCTTCTTTCTTTCTTTCTTCTTTCTTTCTCTCGTCTTTCTTTCTCTCGTCTTTCTTTCTCTCGTCTTTCTTTATTTTTTCTTTCTTTCTTTCTTGTTTCTTTCTTTCTTCTTTCTTCCTTCTTTCTTTCTTCTTTCTTTCTTTCTTCTTTCTTTCTTTCTTCTTCCTTTCTTTCTTTCTTCTTAATTTCTTCTTTCTTTCTTTCTTCTTTCTTATTTCTTTCTTTCTTCTTTCTTTCTTCTTTCTTTCTTTCTTTCTCTCTTTCTTCCATTCTTTCTTCTTTCTTTCTTTCTTCTTTCTTTCTTCTTTCTTTCTTCTTTCTTTCTTCTTTCTTTCTTTCTTCTTTCCTTCTTCTTTCTTTCTCTCGTCTTTCTTTCTCTCGTCTTTCTTTCTCGTCTTTCTTTCTCTCGTCCTTATTTCTTTCGTCTTTCTTTCTTTTGTCTTTCTTTCTTTTGTCTTTCTTTCTTTCTTCTTTCTTACTTTCTTCTTTCTTTCTTCCTTATTTCTTTCTTCTTTCTTTCTTTCTTCTTTCTTTATTCATTCTTTCTTTCTTTCTTTCTTTCTTCTTTCTTTCTTTCTTCTTTTTTCTTTCTTCTTTATTTCTTTCTTCTTTCTTTCTTTTTTCTTTCTTTCTTTCTTTTTTCTTTCTTTCTTCTTTCTTTCTTTCTTTCTTCTTTCTTCTTTCTTTCTTATTTCTTACTTCTTTCTTTGTTTCTTCTTTCTTTCTTTCTTCTTTCTTTCTTTTTTTCTTCTTTCTTCTTTCTTTCTCTCTTCTTTCTTCTTTCTTTCTTCTTTCTTTCTTTCTTCTTTCTTTCTTTCTTCTTTCTTCTTTCTTCTTTCTTTCTTCTTTCTTTCTCTCTTCTTTCTTCTTTCTTTCTTCTTTCTTTCTTCTTTCTTCTTTCTTTCTTTCTTCTTTCTTTCTTCTTTCTTTCTTTCTTCTTTCTTTCTTTCTTCTTTCTTTCTTCTTTCTTTCTTTCTTCTTTCTTTCTTTCTTCTTTCTTTCTTCTTTCTTTCTTTCTTTCTTCTATTCTTTCTTCTTTCTTTCTTTCGTCTTTCTTTCTCTCGTCTTTCTTTCTTTCTTCTTTCTTTCTTCTTTCTTTCTTTCTTCTTTCCTTCTTCTTTCTTTCTCTCGTCTTTCTTTCTCTCGTCTTTCTTTCTCGTCTTTCTTTCTCTCGTCTTTCTTTCTCTCGTCTTTCTTTATTTTTTCTTTCTTTCTTTCTTCTTTCTTTCTTTCTTCTTTCTTCCTTTCTTTCTTCTTTCTTTCTTTCTTCTTTCTTTCTTCTTTCTTTCTTTCTTTCTTTCTTTCTTTCTTTCTTTCATTCTTTCTTTCTTTCATTCTTTCTTTCTTTCTTTCCTCTTTCTTTCTTTCTTTCCTTCACTCTTTCTTCCATTCTTTCTTCTTTCTTTCTTTCTTCTTTCTTTCTCTCGTCTTTCTTTCTCTCGTCGTTCTTTCTCGTCTTTCTTTCTCTCGTCCTTATTTCTTTTGTCTTTCTTTCTTTTTTCTTTCTTTCTTTCGTCTTTCATTCTTTCTTCTTTCTTTCATTCTTCTTTCTTTCTATCCTCTTTCTTTCTTCTTTTTTCTTCTTTCTTTCTTCTTTCTTTCTTCTTTCTTTCTTTCTTTCTTCTTTCTTTCTTTCTTCTTTCTTTCTCTCGTCTTTCTTTCTCTCGTCTTTCTTTCTCTCGTCTTTCTTTATTTTTTCTTTCTTTCTTTCTTCTTTCTTTCTTTCTTCTTTCTTCCTTCTTTCTTTCTTCTTTCTTTCTTCTTTCTTTCTTTCTTCTTCCTTTCTTTCTTTCTTCTTAATTTCTTCTTTCTTTCTTCTTTCTTTCTTTCTTCTTTCTTATTTCTTTCTTTCTTCTTTCTTTCTTCTTTCTTTCTTTCTTTCTCTCTTTCTTCCATTCTTTCTTCTTTCTTTCTTCTTTCTTTCTTTCTTCTTTCCTTCTTCTTTCGTTCTCTCGTCTTTCTTTCCCTCGTCTTTCTTTTTCGTCTTTCTTTCTCTCATCCTTATTTCTTTTGTCTTTCTTTCTTTTGTCTTTCTTTCTTTTGTCTTTCTTTCTTTCTTCTTTCTTTCTTTCTTCTTTCTTTCTTCTTTATTTCTTTCTTCTTTCTTTCTTTCTTCTTTATTTCTTCTTTATTTCTTTCTTCTTTCTTTCTTTCTTCTTTCTTCTTTCTTTCTTCTTTCTTTCTTTCTTCTTTCTTCTTTCTTTCTTCTTTCTTTCTTTCTTTCTTTCTTTCTTCTTTCTTTCTCTCGTCTTTCTTTCTCTCGTCTTTCTTTCTCTCGTCTTTCTTTATTTTTTCTTTCTTTCTTTCTTGTTTCTTTCTTTCTTCTTTCTTCCTTCTTTCTTTCTTCTTTCTTTCTTTCTTCTTTCTTTCTTTCTTCTTCCTTTCTTTCTTTCTTCTTAATTTCTTCTTTCTTTCTTTCTTCTTTCTTATTTCTTTCTTTCTTCTTTCTTTCTTCTTTCTTTCTTTCTTTCTCTCTTTCTTCCATTCTTTCTTCTTTCTTTCTTTCTTCTTTCTTTCTTCTTTCTTTCTTCTTTCTTTCTTCTTTCTTTCTTTCTTCTTTCCTTCTTCTTTCTTTCTCTCGTCTTTCTTTCTCTCGTCTTTCTTTCTCGTCTTTCTTTCTCTCGTCCTTATTTCTTTCGTCTTTCTTTCTTTTGTCTTTCTTTCTTTTGTCTTTCTTTCTTTCTTCTTTCTTACTTTCTTCTTTCTTTCTTCCTTATTTCTTTCTTCTTTCTCTCTTTCTTCTTTCTTTATTCATTCCTTCTTTCTTTCTTTCTTTCTTCTTTCTTTCTTTCTTCTTTCTTTCTTTCTTCTTTATTTCTTTCTTCTTTCTTTCTTTTTTCTTTCTTTCTTTCTTTTTTCTTTCTTTCTTCTTTCTTTCTTTGTTTCTTCTTTCTTCTTTCTTTCTTATTTCTTTCTTTCTTCTTTCTTTGTTTCTTCTTTCTTTCTTTCTTTCTTCTTTCTTTCTTTCTTCTTTCTTCTTTCTTTCTCTCTTCTTTATTCTTTCTTCTTTCTTTCTTCTTTCTTTCTTTCTTCTTTCTTTCTTTCTTCTTTCTTCTTTCTTCTTTCTTTCTTCTTTCTTTCTCTCTTCTTTCTTCTTTCTTTCTTCTTTCTTTCTTCTTTCTTCTTTCTTTCTTTCTTCTTTCTTTCTTCTTTCTTTCTTTCTTCTTTCTTTCTTTCTTCATTCTTTCTTCTTTCTTTCTTTCTTCTTTCTTTCGTCTTCTTTCTTTCTTCTTTCTTTCTTTCTTTCTTCTATTCTTTCTTCTTTCTTTCTTTCGTCTTTCTTTCTCTCGTCTTTCTTTCTTTCTTCTTTCTTTCTTCTTTCTTTCTTTCTTCTTTCCTTCTTCTTTATTTCTTTCTTCTTTCTTTCTTTCTTCTTTCTTCTTTCTTTCTTCTTTCTTTCTTTCTTCTTTCTTCTTTCTTTCTTCTTTCTTTCTTTCTTCTATTCTTTCTTCTTTCTTTCTTTCGTCTTTCTTTCTCTCGTCTTTCTTTCTTTCTTCTTTCTTTCTTCTTTCTTTCTTTCTTCTTTATTTCTTCTTTATTTCTTTCTTCTTTCTTTCTTTCTTCTTTCTTCTTTCTTTCTTCTTTCTTTCTTTCTTCTTTCTTCTTTCTTTCTTCTTTCTTTCTTTCTTTCTTTTTTCTTTCTTTCTTTCTTTTTTCTTTCTTTCTTCTTTCTTTCTTTATTTCTTCTTTCTTCTTTCTTTATTATTTCTTTCTTTCTTCTTTCTTTGTTTCTTCTTTCTTTCTTTCTTCTTTCTTTCTTTCTTCTTTCTTTCTATCTTCTTTCTTTCTTTCGTCTTTCTTTCTTCTTACTTTCTTTCTTCTTTCTTTCTTCTTTCTTTCTTCTTTCTTTCTTTCTTTCTTCTTTCTTTCTTTCTTCTTTCTTCTTTCTTCTTTCTTCTTTCTTCTTTCTTCTTTCTTTCTTCTTTCTTTCTTTCTTCTTTCTTCTTTCTCCTTTCTTTCTTCTTTCATTCTTCTTTCTTCTTTCTTTCTTCTTCTTTCTTTCTTCTCTATTTCTTTCTTCTTTCTTTCTTTCTTCTTTCTTTCTTCTTTCTTTCTTTCTTCTTTCTTTCTTTCTTCTTTCTTTCTTCTTCCTTTCTTTCTTTCTTCTATTCTTTCTTCTTTCTTTCTTTCGTCTTTCTTTCTCTCATCTTTCTTTCTCTCGTCTTTCTTTCTCTCGTCTTTCTTTATTTTTTCTTTCTTTCTTTCTTCTTTCTTTCTTTCTTTCTTCTTTCTTCCTACTTTCTATCTTCTTTCTTTCATTCTTCTTTCTTTCTTTCTTCTTTCTTTCTTCCTTTATTCTTTCTTCTTTCTTTCTTCTTCCTTTCTTTCTTCTTTCTTCTTTCTTTCTTTCTTCTTTCTTTCTTCTTTCTTTCTTTCTTTCGTCTTTCTTTCTCTCGTCTTTCTTTCTTTCTTCTTTCTTTCTTCTTTCTTTCTTTCTTCTTTCCTTCTTCTTTCGTTCTCTCGTCTTTCTTTCCCTCGTCTTTCTTTCTCGTCTTTCTTTCTCTCGTCCTTATTTCTTTCGTCTTTCTTTCTTTTGTCTTTCTTTCTTTTGTCTTTCTTTCTTTCTTCTTTCTTTCTTCTTTCTTTCTTCTTTATTTCTTTCTTCTTTCTTTCTTTATTCTTTCTTTCTTCTTTATTTCTTTCTTCTTTCTTTCTTTCTTCTTTCTTTATTCATTCTTTCTTTCTTTCTTCTTTCTTTCTTTCTTCTTTCTTTCTTTCTTCTTTCTTTCTTTCTTCTTTCTTTCTTCTTTCTTTCTTTCTTTCTTTCTTTCTTCTTTCTTTCTTTCTTCTTTCTTTCTATCCTCTTTCTTTCTTTCGTCTTTCTTTCTTCTTTCTTTCTTTTTTCTTTCTCTCGTCCTTCTTTCTCTCGTCTTTCTTTCTCGTCTTTCTTTCTCTCGTATTTATTTCTTTCGTATTTCTTTCTTTTGTCTTTCTTTCTTTCGTCTTTCTCGCTTTCTCCTCTCTTTCTTTCTTCTTTCATTCTTTCTTCTTTCTTTGATCTTTTTTCTTTCTTCTTTCTTTCTTCTTTCTTTCTTTCTTCTTTCTATCTATCTCCTTTCTTCCTTCTTTCTTCTTTCTTCTTTCTTTCTTCTTTCTTTCTTTCTTCTTTCTTCTTTCTTCTTTCTTTCTTCTTTCTTCTTTCTTTCTTCTTTCTTCTTTCTTTCTTCTTCTTTCTTTCTTCTTTCTTTCTTTCTTCTTTCTTTCTTTCTTCTTTCTTTCTTTCTTCTTTCTTTCTTTCTTCTTTCTTTCTTCTTCCTTTATTTCTTTCTTTCTTCTATTCTTTCTTCTTTCTTTCTTTCGTCTTTCTTTCTCTCGTCTTTCTTTCTCTCGTCTTTCTTTCTCTCGTCTTTCTTTATTTTTTCTTTCTTTCTTTCTTCTTTCTTTCTTTCTTCTTTCTTTCTTTCTTCTTTCTTCCTACTTTCTATCTTCTTTCTTTCATTCTTCTTTCTTTCTTCTTTCTTTCTTCCTTTCTTCTTTCTTCTTTCTTTCTTCTTCCTTTCTTTCTTCTTTCTTCTTTCTTTCTTTCTTCTTTCTTTCTTCTTTCTTTCTTTCTTCTTTCCTTCTTCTTTCTTTCTCTCGTCTTTCTTTCTCTCGTCTTTCTTTCTCGTCTTTCTTTCTCTCGTCCTTATTTCTTTCGTCTTTCTTTCTTTTGTCTTTCTTTCTTTCTTCTTTCTTTCTTTCTTCTTTCTTTCTTCTTTCTTACTTTCTTTCTTTCTTCTTTCTTTCTTTCTTCTTTCTTTATTCATTCTTTCTTTCTTTCTTTCTTTCTTTCTTCCTTCTTTCCTCCTTCTTTCTTACTTTCTTCTTTATTTGTTTCTTCTTTCTTTCTTTCTTTCTTATTTCTTCCTTCTTTCTTTCTTCTTACTTTCTTTTTCTTTCTTTCTTTCTTTTTTCTTTCTTTCTTTCTTTTTTCTTTCTTTCTTCTTTCTTACTTTCTTTGTTCTTTCTTCTTTCTTTCTTCTTTCTTTCTTTCTTCTTTCTTTCTTTCTTCTTTCTTTCTTTCTCCTTTCTTTCTTTCTTCTTTCTTTCTTTTTTTCTTCTTTCTTCTTTCTTTCTTCTTTCTTTCTTTCTTCGTCCTTTCTTCTTTCTTCTTTCTTTATTTCTTCTTTCTTTATTTCTTCTTTCTTTCTTTCTTCTTCCTTCTTTCTTTCTTTCTTCTTTCGTCTTTCTTTCTTTCTTCATTCTTTCTTTCTTCTTTCTTTCTTTCGTTCTTCTTTCTTTCTTTCTTCTTTCTTTCTATCTTCTATCTTTCTTTCGTCTTTCTTTCTTCTTACTTACTTTCTTCTTTCTTTCTTCTTTCTTTCTTCTTTCTTTCTTCTTTCTTTCTCCTTTTTTATTCGTTCTTTCTTTCTTCTCTCTTTCTTTCTTCTTTCTTCTTTCTTCTTTCTTCTTCCTTTCTTTCTTCTTTCTTTCTTTCTTCTTTCTTCTTCCTTTCTTTCTTCTTTCTTTCTTTCTTCTTTCTTCTTTCTTTCTTTTTTCTTTCTTTCTTCTTTCTTTCTTTCTTCTTTCTTTCTTCTTTCTTTCTTCTTTCTTTCTTCTTTCTTTCTTTCTTCTCTCTTTCTTTCTTCTTTCTTCTTTCTTCTCCCTTTCTTTCTTCTTTCTTTCTTTCTTCTTTCTTCTTTCTTTCTTTCTTTCTTTCTTCTTTCTTTCTTTCTTCTATTCTTTCTTCTTTCTTTCTTTCGTCTTTCTTTCTCTCGTCTTTCTTTCTCTCGTCTTTCTTTCTCTCGTCTTTCTTTATTTTTTCTTTCTTTTTTTCTTCTTTCTTTCTTTCTTCTTTCTTTCTTTCTTTCTTCTTTCTTTCTTTCTTCTTTCTTTCTTCATTCTTTCTTTATTTCTTTCTTTCTTTCTTTCTTCCTTTCCTCTTTCTTTCTTTCTTTCCTTGTCTCTTTCTTCCATTCATTCTTCTTTCTTTCTTTCGTCTTTCTTTCTCTCGTCTTTCTTTCTCTCGTCTTCCTTTCTCTCGTCTTTCTTTCTTTCTTCTTTCTTTCTTCTTTCTTCTTTCTTTCTTTCTTCTTCTTTCTTCTTTCTTTCTCTCGTCTTTCTTTCTCTCGTCGTTCTTTCTTCTTTTTTCTTCTTTCTTTCTTCTTTCTTTCTTCTTTCTTTCTTTCTTCTTTCTTTCTTTCTTCTTTCTTTATTCTTTCTTTCTTTCTTTCTTTCTTCTTTCTTTCTTCTTTCTTCTTTCTTTCTTTCTTCTTTCTTTCTCTCGTCTTTCTTTCTCTCGTCTTTCTTTCTTTCTTCTTTCTTTCTTCTTTCTTTCTTTCTTCTTTCTTTCTTCTTTCTTTCTTTCTTCTTTCTTTCTCTCGTCTTTCTTTCTCTCGTCTTTCTTTCGTCTTTCTTTCTTTCGTCTTTCTCTCGTCTTTCTTTCCCTCGTATTTCTTTCTCTCGTCTTTCGTCTTTCTTTCATCTTTCTTTCTTTCGTCTTTCTTTCGTCTGTCTTTCTTCTTTCTTTCTTTCATTCTTCTTTCTTTCTGTCTTCTTTCTTTATTCTTTCTTTCTTTCTTTCTTTTTTCTTTCTTTCTTTCTTCTTTCTTTCTTTCTTCTTTCTTTCTTTCATTCTTCTTTCTTTCTTTCTTCTTTCTTTCTTTCTTCTTTCTTTCTTCTCTCTTTCTTTTTTCTTTCTTCTTTCTTTCTTCTTTCTTTCTTTCTTCTTTCTATCTATCTCCTTTCTTCCTTCTTTCTTCTTACTTTCTTTCTTCTTTCTTTCTTCTTTCTTCTTTCTTTCTTTCTTCTTTCTTTCTTTCTTCTTTCTTCTTTCTTCTTTCTTTCTTCTTTCTTTCTTTCTTCTTTCTTCTTTCTTCTTTCTTTCTTCTTTCTTCTTTCTTTCTTCTTTCTTCTTTCTTTCTTCTTCTTTCTTTCTTCTTTCTTTCTTTCTTCTTTCTTTCTTTCTTCTTTCTTTCTTCTTTCTTTCTTTCTTCTTTCTTTCTTTCTTCTTTCTTTCTTCTTCCTTTATTTCTTTCTTTCTTCTATTCTTTCTTCTTTCTTTCTTTCGTCTTTCTTTCTCTCGTCTTTCTCTCGTCTTTCTTTCTCTCGTCTTTCTTTATTTTTTCTTTCTTTCTTTCTTCTTTCTTTCTTTCTTCTTTCTTTCTTTCTTCTTTCTTCCTACTTTCTATCTTCTTTCTTTCATTCTTCTTTCTTTCTTTCTTCTTTCTTTCTTCCTTTCTTCTTTCTTCTTTCTTTCTTCTTCCTTTCTTTCTTCTTTCTTCTTTCTTTCTTTCTTCTTTCTTTCTTCTTTCTTTCTTTCGTCTTTCTTTCTCTCGTCTTTCTTTCTTTCTTCTTTCTTTCTTCTTTCTTTCTTTCTTCTTTCCTTCTTCTTTCTTTCTCTCGTCTTTCTTTCTCTCGTCTTTCTTTCTCGTCTTTCTTTCTCTCGTCCTTATTTCTTTCGTCTTTCTTTCTTTTGTCTTTCTTTCTTTCTTCTTTCTTTCTTTCTTCTTCCTTTCTTCTTTCTTACTTTCTTTCTTTCTTCTTTCTTTCTTTCTTCTTTCTTTATTCATTCTTTCTTTCTTTCTTTCTTTCTTTCTTCCTTCTTTCCTTCTTCTTTCTTACTTTCTTCTTTATTTGTTTCTTCTTTCTTTCTTTCTTTCTTATTTCTTCCTTCTTTCTTTCTTCTTACTTTCTTTTTCTTTCTTTCTTTCTTTTTTCTTTCTTTCTTTCTTTTTTCTTTCTTTCTTCTTTCTTACTTTCTTTCTTCTTTCTTCTTTCTTTCTTATTTCTTTCTTTCTTCTTTCTTTCTTTCTCCTTTCTTTCTTTCTTCTTTCTTTCTTTTTTTCTTCTTTCTTCTTTCTTTCTTCTTTCTTTCTTTCTTCGTCCTTTCTTCTTTCTTCTTTCTTTATTTCTTCTTTCTTTATTTCTTCTTTCTTTCTTTCTTCTTCCTTCTTTCTTTCTTTCTTCTTTCGTCTTTCTTTCTTTCTTCATTCTTTCTTTCTTCTTTCTTTCTTTCGTTCTTCTTTCTTTCTTTCTTCTTTCTATCTTCTATCTTTCTTTCGTCTTTCTTTCTTCTTACTTACTTTCTTCTTTCTTTCTTCTTTCTTTCTTCTTTCTTTCTTCTTTCTTTCTTCTTTCTTTCTTCGTTCTTTCTTTCTTCTCTCTTTCTTTCTTCTTTCTTCTTTCTTCTTTCTTCTTCCTTTCTTTCTTCTTTCTTTCTTTCTTCTTTCTTCTTCCTTTCTTTCTTCTTTCTTTCTTTCTTCTTTCTTCTTTCTTTCTTTCTTCTTTCTTTCTTCTTTCTTTCTTTCTTCTTTCTTTCTTCTTTCTTTCTTCTTTCTTTCTTCTTTCTTTCTTTCTTCTCTCTTTCTTTCTTCTTTCTTCTTTCTTCTCCCTTTCTTTCTTCTTTCTTTCTTTCTTCTTTCTTCTTTCTTTCTTTCTTTCTTTCTTCTTTCTTTCTTTCTTCTATTCTTTCTTCTTTCTTTCTTTCGTCTTTCTTTCTCTCGTCTTTCTTTCTCTCGTCTTTCTTTCTCTCGTCTTTCTTTATTATTTCTTTCTTTTTTTCTTCTTTCTTTCTTTCTTCTTTCTTTCTTTCTTCTTTCTTTCTTTCTTCTTTCTTTCTTCATTCTTTCTTTATTTCTTTCTTTCTTTCTTTCTTCCTTTCCTCTTTCTTTCTTTCTTTCCTTGTCTCTTTCTTCCATTCATTCTTCTTTCTTTCTTTCGTCTTTCTTTCTCTCGTCTTTCTTTCTCTCGTCTTTCTTTCTCTCGTCTTCCTTTCTCTCGTCTTTCTTTCTTTCTTCTTTCTTTCTTCTTTCTTCTTTCTTTCTTTCTTCTTCTTTCTTCTTTCTTTCTCTCGTCTTTCTTTCTCTCGTCGTTCTTTCTTCTTTTTTCTTCTTTCTTTCTTCTTTCTTTCTTCTTTCTTTCTTTCTTCTTTCTTTCTTTCTTCTTTCTTTATTCTTTCTTTCTTTCTTTCTTTCTTCTTTCTTTCTTCTTTCTTCTTTCTTTCTTTCTTCTTTCTTTCTCTCGTCTTTCTTTCTCTCGTCTTTCTTTCTTTCTTCTTTCTTTCTTCTTTCTTTCTTTCTTCTTTCTTTCTTCTTTCTTTCTTTCTTCTTTCTTTCTCTCGTCTTTCTTTCTCTCGTCTTTCTTTCGTCTTTCTTTCTTTCGTCTTTCTCTCGTCTTTCTTTCCCTCGTCTTTCTTTCTCTCGTCTTTCGTCTTTCTTTCATCTTTCTTTCTTTCGTCTTTCTTTCGTCTGTCTTTCTTCTTTCTTTCTTTCATTCTTCTTTCTTTCTTTCTTCTTTCTTTATTCTTTCTTTCTTTCTTTCTTTTTTCTTTCTTTCTTCTTTCTTTCTTTCTTCTTTCTTTCTTTCATTCTTCTTTCTTTCTTTCTTCTTTCTTTCTTTCTTCTTTCTTTCTTTCTTCTTTCTTTCTTCTTTCTTTCTTCTTTCTTTCTTCGTTCTTTCTTTCTTCTCTCTTTCTTTCTTCTTTCTTCTTTCTTCTTTCTTCTTCCTTTCTTTCTTCTTTCTTTCTTTCTTCTTTCTTCTTCCTTTCTTACTTCTTTCTTTCATTCTTCTTTCTTTCTTTCTTCTTTCTTTCTTCCTTTCTTCTTTCTTCTTTCTTTCTTCTTCCTTTCTTTCTTCTTTCTTCTTTCTTTCTTTCTTCTTTCTTTCTTCTTTCTTTCTTTCGTCTTTCATTCTCTCGTCTTTCTTTCTTTCTTCTTTCTTTCTTCTTTCTTTCTTTCTTCTTTCCTTCTTCTTTCTTTCTCTCGTCTTTCTTTCTCTCGTCTTTCTTTCTTTCTTCTTTCTTTCTTTCTTTCTTTCTTATTTCTTTCTTTCTTCTTTCTTTCTTCATTCTTTCTTTATTTCTTTCTTTCTTTCTTTCTTCCTTTCCTCTTTCTTTCTTTCTTTCCTTGTCTCTTTCTTCCATTCATTCTTCTTTCTTTCTTTCGTCTTTCTTTCTCTCGTCTTTCTTTCTCTCGTCGTTCTTTCTTCTTTTTTCTTCTTTCTTTCTTCTTTCTTTCTTCTTTCTTTCTTCATTCTTTCTTTCTTTCTTCTTTCTTTATTCTTTCTTTCTTTCTTTCTTTCTTCTTTCTTTCTTCTTTCTTCTTTCTTTCTTTCTTCTTTCTTTCTCTCGTCTTTCTTTCTCTCGTCTTTCTTTCTTTCTTCTTTCTTTCTTCTTTCTTTCTTTCTTCTTTCTTTCTTCTTTCTTTCTTTCTTCTTTCTTTCTCTCGTCTTTCTTTCTCTCGTCTTTCTTTCGTCTTTCTTTCTTTCGTCTTTCTCTCGTCTTTCTTTCCCTCGTCTTTCTTTCTCTCGTCTTTCGTCTTTCTTTCATCTTTCTTTCTTTCGTCTTTCTTTCGTCTGTCTTTCTTCTTTCTTTCTTTCATTCTTCTTTCTTTCTTTTTTCTTTCTTTATTCTTTCTTTCTTTCTTTCTTTTTTCTTTCTTTCTTTCTTCTTTCTTTCTTTCTTCTTTCTTTCTTTCATTCTTCTTTCTTTCTTTCTTCTTTCTTTCTTTCTTCTTTCTTTCTTTCTTCTTTCTTTCTTCTCTCTTTCTTTTTTCTTTCTTCTTTCTTTCTTCTTTCTTTCTTTCTTCTTTCTATCTCCTTTCTTCCTTCTTTCTTCTTACTTTCTTTCTTCTTTCTTTCTTCTTTCTTTCTTCTTTCTTTCTTTCTTCTTTCTTTCTTTCTTCTTTCTTCTTTCTTCTTTCTTTCTTCTTTCTTTCTTTCTTCTTTCTTTCTTCTTTCTTTCTTTCTTCTTTCTTCTTTCTTTCTTCTTTCTTCTTTCTTTCTTCTTCTTTCTTTCTTCTTTCTTTCTTTCTTCTTTCTTTCTTTCTTCTTTCTTTCTTCTTTCTTTCTTTCTTCTTTCTTTCTTTCTTCTTTCTTTCATCTTCCTTTATTTCTTTCTTTCTTCTATTCTTTCTTCTTTCTTTCTTTCGTCTTTCTTTCTCTCGTCTTTCTTTCTCTCGTCTTTCTTTATTTTTTCTTTCTTTCTTTCTTCTTTCTTTCTTTCTTCTTTCTTTCTTTCTTCTTTCTTCCTACATTCTATCTTCTTTCTTTCATTCTTCTTTCTTTCTTTCTTCTTTCTTTCTTCCTTTCTTCTTTCTTCTTTCTTTCTTCTTCCTTTCTTTCTTCTTTCTTCTTTCTTTCTTTCTTCTTTCTTTCTTCTTTCTTTCTTTCATCTTTCTTTCTCTCGTCTTTCTTTCTTTCTTCTTTCTTTCTTCTTTCTTTCTTTCTTCTTTCCTTCTTCTTTCTTTCTCTCGTCTTTCTTTCTCTCGTCTTTCTTTCTCGTCTTTCTTTCTCTCGTCCTTATTTCTTTCGTCTTTCTTTCTTTTGTCTTTCTTTCTTTCTTCTTTCTTTCTTTCTTCTTTCTTTCTTCTTTCTTACTTTCTTTCTTTCTTCTTTCTTTCTTTCTTCTTTCTTTATTCATTCTTTCTTTCTTTCTTTCTTTCTTTCTTCCTTCTTTCCTTCTTCTTTCTTACTTTCTTCTTTATTTGTTTCTTCTTTCTTTCTTTCTTTCTTATTTCTTCCTTCTTTCTTTCTTCTTACTTTCTTTTTCTTTCTTTCTTTCTTTTTTCTTTCTTTCTTTCTTTTTTCTTTCTTTCTTCTTTCTTACTTTCTTTCTTCTTTCTTCTTTCTTTCTTATTTCTTTCTTTCTTCTTTCTTTCTTTCTTCTTTCTTTCTTTCTCCTTTATTTCTTTCTTCTTTCTTTCTTTTTTTCTTCTTTCTTCTTTCTTTCTTCTTTCTTTCTTTCTTCGTCCTTTCTTCTTTCTTCTTTCTTTATTTCTTCTTTCTTTATTTCTTCTTTCTTTCTTTCTTCTTCCTTCTTTCTTTCTTTCTTCTTTCGTCTTTCTTTCTTTCTTCATTCTTTCTTTCTTCTTTCTTTCTTTCGTTCTTCTTACTTACTTTCTTCTTTCTTTCTTCTTTCTTTCTTCTTTCTTTCTTCTTTCTTTCTTCTTTCTTTCTTCGTTCTTTCTTTCTTCTCTCTTTCTTTCTTCTTTCTTCTTTCTTCTTTCTTCTTCCTTTCTTTCTTCTTTCTTTCTTTCTTCTTTCTTCTTCCTTTCTTTCTTCTTTCTTTCTTTCTTCTTTCTTCTTTCTTTCTTTCTTCTTTCTTTCTTCTTTCTTTGTTTCTTCTTTCTTTCTTCTTTCTTTCTTCTTTCTTTCTTCTTTCTTTCTTTCTTCTCTCTTTCTTTCTTCTTTCTTCTTTCTTCTCCCTTTCTTTCTTCTTTCTTTCTTTCTTCTTTCTTCTTTCTTTCTTTCTTTCTTTCTTCTTTCTTTCTTTCTTCTATTCTTTCTTCTTTCTTTCTTTCGTCTTTCTTTCTCTCGTCTTTCTTTCTCTCGTCTTTCTTTCTCTCGTCTTTCTTTATTTTTTCTTTCTTTTTTTCTTCTTTCTTTCTTTCTTCTTTCTTTCTTTCTTTCTTTCTTCTTTCTTTCTTTCTTCTTTCTTTCTTCATTCTTTCTTTATTTCTTTCTTTCTTTCTTTCTTCCTTTCCTCTTTCTTTCTTTCTTTCCTTGTCTCTTTCTTCCATTCATTCTTCTTTCTTTCTTTCGTCTTTCTTTCTCTCGTCTTTCTTTCTCTCGTCTTTCTTTCTCTCGTCTTCCTTTCTCTCGTCTTTCTTTCTTTCTTCTTTCTTTCTTCTTTCTTCTTTCTTTCTTTCTTCTTCTTTCTTCTTTCTTTCTCTCGTCTTTCTTTCTCTCGTCGTTCTTTCTTCTTTTTTCTTCTTTCTTTCTTGTTTCTTTCTTCTTTCTTTCTTTCTTCTTTCTTTCTTTCTTCTTTCTTTATTCTTTCTTTCTTTCTTTCTTTCTTCTTTCTTTCTTCTTTCTTCTTTCTTTCTTTCTTCTTTCTTTCTCTCGTCTTTCTTTCTCTCGTCTTTCTTTCTTTCTTCTTTCTTTCTTCTTTCTTTCTTTCTTCTTTCTTTCTTCTTTCTTTCTTTCTTCTTTCTTTCTCTCGTCTTTCTTTCTCTCGTCTTTCTTTCGTCTTTCTTTCTTTCGTCTTTCTCTCGTCTTTCTTTCCCTCGTCTTTCTTTCTCTCGTCTTTCGTCTTTCTTTCATCTTTCTTTCTTTCGTCTTTCTTTCGTCTGTCTTTCTTCTTTCTTTCTTTCATTCTTCTTTCTTTCTTTTTTCTTTCTTTATTCTTTCTTTCTTTCTTTCTTTTTTCTTTCTTTCTTTCTTCTTTCTTTCTTTCTTCTTTCTTTCTTTCATTCTTCTTTCTTTCTTTCTTCTTTCTTTCTTTCTTCTTTCTTTCTTATTTCTTTCTTCTTTCTTTCTTCTTTCTTTCTTCGTTCTTTCTTTCTTCTCTCTTTCTTTCTTCTTTCTTCTTTCTTCTTTCTTCTTCCTTTCTTTCTTCTTTCTTTCTTTCTTCTTTCTTCTTCCTTTCTTTCTTCTTTCTTTCTTTCTTCTTTCTTCTTTCTTTCTTTCTTCTTTCTTTCTTCTTTCTTTCTTTCTTCTTTCTTTCTTTCTTTCTTTCTTCTTTCTTTCTTCCTTCTTTCTTTCTTCTTTTTTCTTTCTTCTTTCTTTCTTCTTTCTTTCTTTCTTCTTTCTTTCTATCTCCTTTCTTCCTTCTTTCTTCTTACTTTCTTTCTTCTTTCTTTCTTTCTTTTTTCTTTCTTTCTTTCTTCTTTCTTTCTTCCTTCTTTCTTTCCTTCTTTCTTCTTTCTTTCTTTCTTCTTTCTTTCTTTCTTTCTTCTTTCTTCTTTCTTTCTTTCTTCTTTCTTCATTCTTTCTTTCTTTCTTTCTTTCTTTCTTTCTTTCTTTCTTTCTTTCTTTCTTTCTTTCTTTCTTCTTTCTTTCTTTCTTTCTTCTTTCTTCTTTCCTTCTTTCTACTATCTTCATTCTTTCTTTCTTCTTTCTTTCTTCTTTCTTTCTTTCTTCTTTCTTTCTCTCGTCTTTCTTTCAATCGTCTTTCTTTCTTTCGTCTTTCTTTCTTTCGTCTTTCTCTCGTCTTTCTTTCCCTCGTCTTTCTTTCTCTTGTCTTTCATCTTTCTTTCGTCTTTCTTTCTTTCGTCTTTCTTTCGTCTGTCTTTCTTCTTTCTTTCTTCTTTCTTTATTCTTTCTTTCTTTCTTTCTTTCTTCTTTCTTTCTTTCTTCTTTCTTTATTTCTCCTTTCTTCTTTCTTCTTTCTTTCTTTCTTCTTTCTTTCTTTCTTTCTTTCTTCTTTCTTCTTTCTTTCTTCTTTCTTTCTTTCTTCTTTCTTCTTTCTTTCTTTCTTCTTTCTTTCTTTCTTCTTTCTTTCTTCTTTCTTTCTTTCTTCTTTACTTTCTCTCGTCTTTCTTTCTCTCGACTTTCTTTCTTTCTTTCTTCTTTCTTTCTTTCGTCTTTCTCTCGTCTTTCTTTCTCTCGTCTTTCTTTATTTCTTCTTTCTTTCTTTTTCTTTCTTTCTTCTTTCTTCTTTCTTCTTTCTTCTTTCTTCTTTCTTCTTTCTTCTTTCTTCTTTCTGTTTTCTTTCTTTCTTTCTTCTTTCTTTCTTTCTTCTTTCTTTCTTTCTTTCTTCTTTCTTTCTTCTTTCCTTCTTTCTTCTTTCTTTCTTTCTTCTTTCTTTCTTTCTTCTTTCTTTCTCTCGTCTTTCTTTCTCTCGTCTTTCTTTCTCTCGTCTTTCTTTATTTTTTCCTTCTTTCTTTCTTCTTTCTTTCTTTCTTCTTTCTTTCTTCTTTCTTTCTTCTTTCTTTCTTTCTTCTTTCTTATTTCTTTCTTTCTTCTTTCTTTCTTCTTTCTTTCTTTCTTTCATCTTTCTTTCTTTCTTCTTTCCTTCTTCTTTCTTTCTCTCGTCTTCCTTTCTCTCGTCTTTCTTTCTCGTCTTTCTTTCTCTCGTCCTTATTTCTTTCGTCTTTCTTTCTTTTTTCTTTCTTTCTTTCGTCTTTCTTTCTTTCTTTCTTCTTTCTTCTTTCTTTCTTCTTTCTTTCTTTCTTCTTTCTTTCTTTCTTCTTTCTTTATTCATTCTTTCTTTCTTTCTTCTTTCTTTCTTTCTTCTTTCTTTCTTTCTTCTTTATTTCTTTCTTTTTTCTTTCTTTTTTCTTTCTTCTTTCTTTCTTCTTTCTTTCTTCGTTCTTTCTTTCTTCTCTCTTTCTTTCTTCTTTCTTCTTTCTTCTTTCTTCTTCCTTTCTTTCTTCTTTCTTTCTTTCTTCTTTCTTCTTCCTTTCTTTCTTCTTTCTTTCTTTCTTCTTTCTTCTTTCTTTCTTTCTTCTTTCTTTCTTCTTTCTTTCTTTCTTCTTTCTTTCTTTCTTTCTTTCTTCTTTCTTTCTTCCTTCTTTCTTTCTTCTTTTTTCTTTCTTCTTTCTTTCTTCTTTCTTTCTTTCTTCTTTCTTTCTATCTCCTTTCTTCCTTCTTTCTTCTTACTTTCTTTCTTCTTTCTTTCTTTCTTTTTTCTTTCTTTCTTTCTTCTTTCTTTCTTCCTTCTTTCTTTCCTTCTTTCTTCTTTCTTTCTTTCTTCTTTCTTTCTTTCTTTCTTCTTTCTTCTTTCTTTCTTTCTTCTTTCTTCATTCTTTCTTTCTTTCTTTCTTTCTTTCTTTCTTTCTTTCTTTCTTTCTTTCTTTCTTTCTTTCTTTCTTTCTTCTTTCTTTCTTTCTTTCTTCTTTCTTCTTTCCTTCTTTCTACTATCTTCATTCTTTCTTTCTTCTTTCTTTCTTCTTTCTTTCTTTCTTCTTTCTTTCTCTCGTCTTTCTTTCAATCGTCTTTCTTTCTTTCGTCTTTCTTTCTTTCGTCTTTCTCTCGTCTTTCTTTCCCTCGTCTTTCTTTCTCTTGTCTTTCATCTTTCTTTCGTCTTTCTTTCTTTCGTCTTTCTTTCGTCTGTCTTTCTTCTTTCTTTCTTCTTTCTTTATTCTTTCTTTCTTTCTTTCTTTCTTCTTTCTTTCTTTCTTCTTTCTTTATTTCTCCTTTCTTCTTTCTTCTTTCTTTCTTTCTTCTTTCTTTCTTTCTTTCTTTCTTCTTTCTTCTTTCTTTCTTCTTTCTTTCTTTCTTCTTTCTTCTTTCTTTCTTTCTTCTTTCTTTCTTTCTTCTTTCTTTCTTCTTTCTTTCTTTCTTCTTTACTTTCTCTCGTCTTTCTTTCTCTCGACTTTCTTTCTTTCTTTCTTCTTTCTTTCTTTCGTCTTTCTCTCGTCTTTCTTTCTCTCGTCTTTCTTTATTTCTTCTTTCTTTCTTTTTCTTTCTTTCTTCTTTCTTCTTTCTTCTTTCTTCTTTCTTCTTTCTTCTTTCTTCTTTCTTCTTTCTGTTTTCTTTCTTTCTTTCTTCTTTCTTTCTTTCTTCTTTCTTTCTTTCTTTCTTCTTTCTTTCTTCTTTCCTTCTTTCTTCTTTCTTTCTTTCTTCTTTCTTTCTTTCTTCTTTCTTTCTCTCGTCTTTCTTTCTCTCGTCTTTCTTTCTCTCGTCTTTCTTTATTTTTTCCTTCTTTCTTTCTTCTTTCTTTCTTTCTTCTTTCTTTCTTCTTTCTTTCTTCTTTCTTTCTTTCTTCTTTCTTATTTCTTTCTTTCTTCTTTCTTTCTTCTTTCTTTCTTTCTTTCATCTTTCTTTCTTTCTTCTTTCCTTCTTCTTTCTTTCTCTCGTCTTCCTTTCTCTCGTCTTTCTTTCTCGTCTTTCTTTCTCTCGTCCTTATTTCTTTCGTCTTTCTTTCTTTTTTCTTTCTTTCTTTCGTCTTTCTTTCTTTCTTTCTTCTTTCTTCTTTCTTTCTTCTTTCTTTCTTTCTTCTTTCTTTCTTTCTTCTTTCTTTATTCATTCTTTCTTTCTTTCTTCTTTCTTTCTTTCTTCTTTCTTTCTTTCTTCTTTATTTCTTTCTTTTTTCTTTCTTTTTTCTTTCTTCTTTCTTTCTTCTTTCTTTCTTTCTTTCTTCTTTCTACTTTCCTTCTTTCTACATTCTACTTTCTTTCTTTCTTCTTTCTTTCTTTCTTCTTTCTTTCTTCTTTCTTTCTTTCTTCTTTCTTTCTCTCGTCTTTCTTTCTCTCGTCTTTCTTCTTTCGTCTTTCTTTCTTTCGTCTTTCTCTCGTCTTTCTTTCCCTCGTCTTTCTTTCTCTTGTCTTTCGTCTTTCTTTCGTCTTTCTTTCTTTCGTCTTTCTTTCGTCTTTCTTCTTTCTTTCTTCTTTCTTTATTCATTCTTTCTTTCTTTCTTTCTTCTTTCTTTCTTTCTTCTTTCTTTCTTTCTCCTTTCTTCATTCTTTTTCTTTCTTTCTTCTTTCTTTCTTTCTTTCTTCTTTCTTCTTTCTTTCTTCTTTCTTTCTTTCTTCTTTCTTCTTTCTTTCTTTCTTCTTTCTTTCTTTCTTCTTTCTTTGTTTCTTCTTTCTTTCTTCTTTAATGCTTCTTTCTTTCTTCTTTCTTTCTTTCTTCTTTCTTTCTTCTTTCTTTCTTTCTTCTTTTCTTTCTCTCGTCTTTCTTTCTCTCGTCGTTCTTTCTTCTTTTTTCTTCTTTCTTTCTTCTTTCTTTCTTCTTTCTTTCTTTCTTCTTTCTTTCTTTCTTCTTTCTTTATTCTTTCTTTCTTTCTTTCTTTCTTCTTTCTTTCTTCTTTCTTCTTTCTTTCTTTCTTCTTTCTTTCTCTCGTCTTTCTTTCTCTCGTCTTTCTTTCTTTCTTCTTTCTTTCTTCTTTCTTTCTTTCTTCTTTCTTTCTTCTTTCTTTCTTTCTTCTTTCTTTCTCTCGTCTTTCTTTCTCTCGTCTTTCTTTCGTCTTTCTTTCTTTCGTCTTTCTCTCGTCTTTCTTTCCCTCGTCTTTCTTTCTCTCGTCTTTCGTCTTTCTTTCATCTTTCTTTCTTTCGTCTTTCTTTCGTCTGTCTTTCTTCTTTCTTTCTTTCATTCTTCTTTCTTTCTTTCTTCTTTCTTTATTCTTTCTTTCTTTCTTTCTTTTTTCTTTCTTTCTTTATTTTTTCTTTCTTTCTTTCTTCTTTCTTTCATTCTTCTTTCTTTCTTTCTTCTTTCTTTCTTTCTTCTTTCTTTCTTCTCTCTTTCTTTTTTCTTTCTTCTTTCTTTCTTCTTTCTTTCTTTCTTCTTTCTATCTATCTCCTTTCTTCCTTCTTTCTTCTTACTTTCTTTCTTCTTTCTTTCTTCTTTCTTTCTTCTTTCTTTCTTTCTTCTTTCTTTCTTTCTTCTTTCTTCTTTCTTCTTTCTTTCTTCTTTCTTTCTTTCTTCTTTCTTCTTTCTTCTTTCTTTCTTCTTTCTTCTTTCTTTCTTCTTTCTTCTTTCTTTCTTCTTCTTTCTTTCTTCTTTCTTTCTTTCTTCTTTCTTTCTTTCTTCTTTCTTTCTTCTTTCTTTCTTTCTTCTTTCTTTCTTTCTTCTTTCTTTCTTCTTCCTTTATTTCTTTCTTTCTTCTATTCTTTCTTCTTTCTTTCTTTCGTCTTTCTTTCTCTCGTCTTTCTTTCTCTCGTCTTTCTTTCTCTCGTCTTTCTTTATTTTTTCTTTCTTTCTTCTTTCTTTCTTTCTTCTTTCTTTCTTTCTTCTTTCTTCCTACATTCTATCTTCTTTCTTTCATTCTTCTTTCTTTCTTTCTTCTTTCTTTCTTCCTTTCTTCTTTCTTCTTTCTTTCTTCTTCCTTTCTTTCTTCTTTCTTCTTTCTTTCTTTCTTCTTTCTTTCTTCTTTCTTTCTTTCGTCTTTCTTTCTCTCGTCTTTCTTTCTTTCTTCTTTCTTTCTTCTTTCTTTCTTTCTTCTTTCCTTCTTCTTTCTTTCTCTCGTCTTTCTTTCTCTCGTCTTTCTTTCTCGTCTTTCTTTCTCTCGTCCTTATTTCTTTCGTCTTTCTTTCTTTTGTCTTTCTTTCTTTCTTCTTTCTTTCTTTCTTCTTTCTTTCTTCTTTCTTACTTTCTTTCTTTCTTCTTTCTTTCTTTCTTCTTTCTTTATTCATTCTTTCTTTCTTTCTTTCTTTCTTTCTTCCTTCTTTCCTTCTTCTTTCTTACTTTCTTCTTTATTTGTTTCTTCTTTCTTTCTTTCTTTCTTATTTCTTCCTTCTTTCTTTCTTCTTACTTTCTTTTTCTTTCTTTCTTTCTTTTTTCTTTCTTTCTTTCTTTTTTCTTTCTTTCTTCTTTCTTACTTTCTTTCTTCTTTCTTCTTTCTTTCTTATTTCTTTCTTTCTTCTTTCTTTCTTTCTTCTTTCTTTCTTTCTCCTTTCTTTCTTTCTTCTTTCTTTCTTTTTTTCTTCTTTCTTCTTTCTTTCTTCTTTCTTTCTTTCTTCGTCCTTTCTTCTTTCTTCTTTCTTTATTTCTTCTTTCTTTATTTCTTCTTTCTTTCTTTCTTCTTCCTTCTTTCTTTCTTTCTTCTTTCGTCTTTCTTTCTTTCTTCATTCTTTCTTTCTTCTTTCTTTCTTTCGTTCTTCTTTCTTTCTTTCTTCTTTCTATCTTCTATCTTTCTTTCGTCTTTCTTTCTTCTTTCTTACTTTCTTCTTTCTTTCTTCTTTCTTTCTTCTTTCTTTCTTCTTTCTTTCTTCTTTCTTTCTTCGTTCTTTCTTTCTTCTCTCTTTCTTTCTTCTTTCTTCTTTCTTCTTTCTTCTTCCTTTCTTTCTTCTTTCTTTCTTTCTTCTTTCTTCTTCCTTTCTTTCTTCTTTCTTTCTTTCTTCTTTCTTCTTTCTTTCTTTCTTCTTTCTTTCTTCTTTCTTTCTTTCTTCTTTCTTTCTTCTTTCTTTCTTCTTTCTTTCTTCTTTCTTTCTTTCTTCTCTCTTTCTTTCTTCTTTCTTCTTTCTTCTCCCTTTCTTTCTTCTTTCTTTCTTTCTTCTTTCTTCTTTCTTTCTTTCTTTCTTTCTTCTTTCTTTCTTTCTTCTATTCTTTCTTCTTTCTTTCTTTCGTCTTTCTTTCTCTCGTCTTTCTTTCTCTCGTCTTTCTTTCTCTCGTCTTTCTTTATTTTTTCTTTATTTTTTTCTTCTTTCTTTCTTTCTTCTTTCTTTCTTTCTTTCTTCTTTCTTTCTTTCTTCTTTCTTTCTTCATTCTTTCTTTATTTCTTTCTTTCTTTCTTTCTTCCTTTCCTCTTTCTTTCTTTCTTTCCTTGTCTCTTTCTTCCATTCATTCTTCTTTCTTTCTTTCGTCTTTCTTTCTCTCGTCTTTCTTTCTCTCGTCTTTCTTTCTCTCGTCTTCCTTTCTCTCGTCTTTCTTTCTTTCTTCTTTCTTTCTTCTTTCTTCTTTCTTTCTTTCTTCTTCTTTCTTCTTTCTTTCTCTCGTCTTTCTTTCTCTCGTCGTTCTTTCTTCTTTTTTCTTCTTTCTTTCTTCTTTCTTTCTTCTTTCTTTCTTTCTTCTTTCTTTCTTTCTTCTTTCTTTATTCTTTCTTTCTTTCTTTCTTTCTTCTTTCTTTCTTCTTTCTTCTTTCTTTCTCTCGTCTTTCTTTCTCTCGTCTTTCTTTCTCTCGTCTTTCTTTCGTCTTTCTTTCTTTCGTCTTTCTCTCTTCTTTCTTTCCCTCGTCTTTCTTTCTCTCGTCTTTCGTCTTTCTTTCATCTTTCTTTCTTTCGTCTTTCTTTCGTCTGTCTTTCTTCTTTCTTTCTTTCATTCTTCTTTCTTTCTTTCTTCTTTCTTTATTCTTTCTTTCTTTCTTTCTTTTTTCTTTCTTTCTTTCTTCTTTCTTTCTTTCTTCTTTCTTTCTTTCATTCTTCTTTCTTTCTTTCTTCTTTCTTTCTTTCTTCTTTCTTTCTTCTTTCTTTCTTCTTTCTTTCTTCTTTCTTTCTTCGTTCTTTCTTTCTTCTCTCTTTCTTTCTTCCTTCTTCTTTCATCTTTCTTCTTCCTTTCTTTCTTCTTTCTTTCTTTCTTCTTTCTTCTTCCTTTCTTACTTCTTTCTTTCATTCTTCTTTCTTTCTTTCTTCTTTCTTTCTTCCTTTCTTCTTTCTTCTTTCTTTCTTCTTCCTTTCTTTCTTCTTTCTTCTTTCTTTCTTTCTTCTTTCTTTCTTCTTTCTTTCTTTCGTCTTTCTTTCTCTCGTCTTTCTTTCTTTCTTCTTTCTTTCTTCTTTCTTTCTTTCTTCTTTCCTTCTTCTTTCTTTCTCTCGTCTTTCTTTCTCTCGTCTTTCTTTCTCGTCTTTCTTTCTCTCGTCCTTATTTCTTTCGTCTTTCTTTCTTTTGTCTTTCTTTCTTTCTTCTTTCTTTCTTTCTTCTTTCTTTCTTCTTTCTTACTTTCTTTCTTTCTTCTTTCTTTCTTTCTTCTTTCTTTATTCATTCTTTCTTTCTTTCTTTCTTTCTTTCTTCCTTCTTTCCTTCTTCTTTCTTACTTTCTTCTTTATTTGTTTCTTCTTTCTTTCTTTCTTTCTTATTTCTTCCTTCTTTCTTTCTTCTTACTTTCTTTTTCTTTCTTTCTTTCTTTTTTCTTTCTTTCTTTCTTTTTTCTTTCTTTCTTCTTTCTTACTTTTTTTCTTCTTTCTTCTTTCTTTCTTATTTCTTTCTTTCTTCTTTCTTTCTTTCTTCTTTCTTTCTTTCTCCTTTCTTTCTTTCTTCTTTCTTTCTTTTTTCTTCTTTCTTCTTTCTTTCTTCTTTCTTTCTTTCTTCGTCCTTTCTTCTTTCTTCTTTCTTTATTTCTTCTTTCTTTATTTCTTCTTTCTTTCTTTCTTCTTCCTTCTTTCTTTCTTTCTTCTTTCGTCTTTCTTTCTTTCTTCATTCTTTCTTTCTTCTTTCTTTCTTTCGTTCTTCTTTCTTTCTTTCTTCTTTCTTTCTATCTTCTATCTTTCTTTCGTCTTTCTTTCTTCTTACTTACTTTCTTCTTTCTTTCTTCTTTCTTTCTTCTTTCTTTCTTCTTTCTTTCTTCTTTCTTTCTTCGTTCTTTCTTTCTTCTCTCTTTCTTTCTTCTTTCTTCTTTCTTCTTTCTTCTTCCTTTCTTTCTTCTTTCTTTCTTTCTTCTTTCTTCTTCCTTTCTTTATTCTTTCTTTCTTTCTTCTTTCTTCTTTCTTTCTTTCTTCTTTCTTTCTTCTTTCTTTCTTTCTTCTTTCTTTCTTCTTTCTTTCTTCTTTCTTTCTTCTTTCTTTCTTTCTTCTCTCTTTCTTTCTTCTTTCTTCTTTCTTCTCCCTTTCTTTCTTCTTTCTTTCTTTCTTCTTTCTTCTTTCTTTCTTTCTTTCTTTCTTCTTTCTTTCTTTCTTCTATTCTTTCTTCTTTCTTTCTTTCGTCTTTCTTTCTCTCGTCTTTCTTTCTCTCGTCTTTCTTTCTCTCGTCTTTCTTTATTTTTTCTTTCTTTTTTTCTTCTTTCTTTCTTTCTTCTTTCTTTCTTTCTTTCTTTCTTCTTTCTTTCTTTCTTCTTTCTTTCTTCATTCTTTCTTTATTTCTTTCTTTCTTTCTTTCTTCCTTTCCTCTTTCTTTCTTTCTTTCCTTGTCTCTTTCTTCCATTCATTCTTCTTTCTTTCTTTCGTCTTTCTTTCTCTCGTCTTTCTTTCTCTCGTCGTTCTTTCTTCTTTTTTCTTCTTTCTTTCTTCTTTCTTTCTTCTTTCTTTCTTTCTTCTTTCTTTCTTCTTTCTTTCTTTCTTCTTTCTTTCTCTCGTCTTTCTTTCTCTCGTCTTTCTTTCGTCTTTCTTTCTTTCGTCTTTCTCTCGTCTTTCTTTCCCTCGTCTTTCTTTCTCTCGTCTTTCGTCTTTCTTTCATCTTTCTTTCTTTCGTCTTTCTTTCGTCTGTCTTTCTTCTTTCTTTCTTTCATTCTTCTTTCTTTCTTTCTTCTTTCTTTATTCTTTCTTTCTTTCTTTCTTTTTTCTTTCTTTCTTTCTTCTTTCTTTCTTTCTTCTTTCTTTCTTTCATTCTTCTTTCTTTCTTTCTTCTTTCTTTCTTTCTTCTTTCTTTCTTCTCTCTTTCTTTTTTCTTTCTTCTTTCTTTCTTCTTTCTTTCTTTCTTCTTTCTATCTATCTCCTTTCTTTCTTTCGTTCTTCTTACTTACTTTCTTCTTTCTTTCTTCTTTCTTTCTTCTTTCTTTCTTCTTTCTTTCTTCTTTCTTTCTTCGTTCTTTCTTTCTTCTCTCTTTCTTTCTTCTTTCTTCTTTCTTCTTTCTTCTTCCTTTCTTTCTTCTTTCTTTCTTTCTTCTTTCTTCTTCCTTTCTTTCTTCTTTCTTTCTTTCTTCTTTCTTCTTTCTTTCTTTCTTCTTTCTTTCTTCTTTCTTTCTTTCTTCTTTCTTTCTTCTTTCTTTCTTCTTTCTTTCTTCTTTCTTTCTTTCTTCTCTCTTTCTTTCTTCTTTCTTCTTTCTTCTCCCTTTCTTTCTTCTTTCTTTCTTTCTTCTTTCTTCTTTCTTTCTTTCTTTCTTTCTTCTTTCTTTCTTTCTTCTATTCTTTCTTCTTTCTTTCTTTCGTCTTTCTTTCTCTCGTCTTTCTTTCTCTCGTCTTTCTTTCTCTCGTCTTTCTTTATTTTTTCTTTCTTTTTTTCTTCTTTCTTTCTTTCTTCTTTCTTTCTTTCTTTCTTTCTTCTTTCTTTCTTTCTTCTTTCTTTCTTCATTCTTTCTTTATTTCTTTCTTTCTTTCTTTCTTCCTTTCCTCTTTCTTTCTTTCTTTCCTTGTCTCTTTCTTCCATTCATTCTTCTTTCTTTCTTTCGTCTTTCTTTCTCTCGTCTTTCTTTCTCTCGTCGTTCTTTCTTCTTTTTTCTTCTTTCTTTCTTCTTTCTTTCTTCTTTCTTTCTTTCTTCTTTCTTTCTTTCTTCTTTCTTTATTCTTTCTTTCTTTCTTTCTTTCTTCTTTCTTTCTTCTTTCTTCTTTCTTTCTTTCTTCTTTCTTTCTCTCGTCTTTCTTTCTCTCGTCTTTCTTTCTTTCTTCTTTCTTTCTTCTTTCTTTCTTTCTTCTTTCTTTCTTCTTTCTTTCTTTCTTCTTTCTTTCTCTCGTCTTTCTTTCTCTCGTCTTTCTTTCGTCTTTCTTTCTTTCGTCTTTCTCTCGTCTTTCTTTCCCTCGTCTTTCTTTCTCTCGTCTTTCGTCTTTCTTTCATCTTTCTTTCTTTCGTCTTTCTTTCGTCTGTCTTTCTTCTTTCTTTCTTTCATTCTTCTTTCTTTCTTTCTTCTTTCTTTATTCTTTCTTTCTTTCTTTCTTTTTTCTTTCTTTCTTTCTTCTTTCTTTCTTTCTTCTTTCTTTCTTTCATTCTTCTTTCTTTCTTTCTTCTTTCTTTCTTTCTTCTTTCTTTCTTCTCTCTTTCTTTTTTCTTTCTTCTTTCTTTCTTCTTTCTTTCTTTCTTCTTTCTATCTATCTCCTTTCTTCCTTCTTTCTTCTTACTTTCTTTCTTCTTTCTTTCTTCTTTCTTTCTTCTTTCTTTCTTTCTTCTTTCTTTCTTTCTTCTTTCTTCTTTCTTCTTTCTTTCTTCTTTCTTTCTTTCTTCTTTCTTCTTTCTTCTTTCTTTCTTCTTTCTTCTTTCTTTCTTCTTTCTTCTTTCTTTCTTCTTCTTTCTTTCTTCTTTCTTTCTTCTTTCTTTCTTTCTTCTTTCTTTCTTCTTTCTTTCTTTCTTCTTTCTTTCTTTCTTCTTTCTTTCTTCTTCCTTTATTTCTTTCTTTCTTCTATTCTTTCTTCTTTCTTTCTTTCGTCTTTCTTTCTCTCGTCTTTCTTTCTCTCGTCTTTCTTTCTCTCGTCTTTCTTTATTTTTTCTTTCTTTCTTTCTTCTTTCTTTCTTTCTTCTTTCTTTCTTTCTTCTTTCTTCCTACTCTCTATCTTCTTTCTTTCATTCTTCTTTCTTTCTTTCTTCTTTCTTTCTTCCTTTCTTCTTTCTTCTTTCTTTCTTCTTCCTTTCTTTCTTCTTTCTTCTTTCTTTCTTTCTTCTTTCTTTCTTCTTTCTTTCTTTCGTCTTTCTTTTTCTCGTCTTTCTTTCTTTCTTCTTTCTTTCTTCTTTCTTTCTTTCTTCATTCCTTCTTCTTTCTTTCTCTCGTCTTTCTTTCTCTCGTCTTTCTTTCTCGTCTTTCTTTCTCTCGTCCTTATTTCTTTCGTCTTTCTTTCTTTTGTCTTTATTTCTTTCTTCTTTCTTTCTTTCTTCTTTCTTTCTTCTTTCTTACTTTCTTTCTTTCTTCTTTCTTTCTTTCTTTT
Organism: Columba livia; assembly: GCF_036013475.1. Taxonomy (NCBI): domain Eukaryota; kingdom Metazoa; phylum Chordata; class Aves; order Columbiformes; family Columbidae; genus Columba; species Columba livia. The sequence continues at coordinate 74,227 of NW_027043375.1, read as the reverse complement.
TCTTTATTCATTCTTTCTTTCTTTCTTTCTTTCTTTCTTCCTTCTTTCCTTCTTCTTTCTTACTTTCTTCTTTATTTGTTTCTTCTTTCTTTCTTTCTTTCTTATTTCTTCCTTCTTTCTTTCTTCTTACTTTCTTTTTCTTTCTTTCTTTCTTTTTTCTTTCTTTCTTTCTTTTTTCTTTCTTTCTTCTTTCTTACGTTCTTTCTTCTTTCTTCTTTCTTTCTTATTTCTTTCTTTCTTCTTTCTTTCTTTCTTCTTTCTTTCTTTCTCCTTTCTTTCTTTCTTCTTTCTTTCTTTTTTCTTCTTTCTTCTTTCTTTCTTCTTTCTTTCTTTCTTCGTCCTTTCTTCTTTCTTCTTTCTTTATTTCTTCTTTCTTTATTTCTTCTTTCTTTCTTTCTTCTTCCTTCTTTCTTTCTTTCTTCTTTCGTCTTTCTTACTTTCTTCATTCTTTCTTTCTTCTTTCTTTCTTTCGTTCTTCTTACTTACTTTCTTCTTTCTTTCTTCTTTCTTTCTTCTTTCTTTCTTCTTTCTTTCTTCTTTCTTTCTTCGTTCTTTCTTTCTTCTCTCTTTCTTTCTTCTTTCTTCTTTCTTCTTCCTTTCTTTCTTCTTTCTTTCTTTCTTCTTTCTTCTTCCTTTCTTTATTCTTTCTTTCTTTCTTCTTTCTTCTTTCTTTCTTTCTTCTTTCTTTCTTCTTTCTTTCTTTCTTCTTTCTTTCTTCTTTCTTTCTTCTTTCTTTCTTCTTTCTTTCTTTCTTCTCTCTTTCTTTCTTCTTTCTTCTTTCTTCTCCCTTTCTTTCTTCTTTCTTTCTTTCTTCTTTCTTCTTTCTTCTCCCTTTCTTTCTTCTTTCTTTCTTTCTTCTATTCTTTCTTCTTTCTTTCTTTCGTCTTTCTTTCTCTCGTCTTTCTTTCTCTCGTCTTTCTTTCTCTCGTCTTTCTTTATTTTTTCTTTCTTTTTTTCTTCTTTCTTTCTTTCTTCTTTCTTTCTTTCTTTCTTCTTTCTTTCTTTCTTTCTTCTTTCTTTCTTCATTCTTTCTTTATTTCTTTCTTTCTTTCTTTCTTCCTTTCCTCTTTCTTTCTTTCTTTCCTTGTCTCTTTCTTCCATTCATTCTTCTTTCTTTCTTTCGTCTTTCTTTCTCTCGTCTTTCTTTCTCTCGTCTTTCTTTCTCTCGTCTTCCTTTCTCTCGTCTTTCTTTCTTTCTTCTTTCTTTCTTCTTTCTTCTTTCTTTCTTTCTTCTTCTTTCTTCTTTCTTTCTCTCGTCTTTCTTTCTCTCGTCGTTCTTTCTTCTTTTTTCTTCTTTCTTTCTTCTTTCTTTCTTCTTTCTTTCTTTCTTCTTTCTTTCTTTCTTCTTTCTTTATTCTTTCTTTCTTTCTTTCTTTCTTCTTTCTTTCTTCTTTCTTCTTTCTTTCTTTCTTCTTTCTTTCTCTCGTCTTTCTTTCTCTCGTCTTTCTTTCTTTCTTCTTTCTTTCTTCTTTCTTTCTTCTTTCTTTCTTTCTTCTTTCTTTCTCTCGTCTTTCTTTCTCTCGTCTTTCTTTCGTCTTTCTTTCTTTCGTCTTTCTCTCGTCTTTCTTTCCCTCGTCTTTCTTTCTCTCGTCTTTCGTCTTTCTTTCATCTTTCTTTCTTTCGTCTTTCTTTCGTCTGTCTTTCTTCTTTCTTTCTTTCATTCTTCTTTCTTTCTTTCTTCTTTCTTTATTCTTTCTTTCTTTCTTTCTTTTTTCTTTCTTTCTTTCTTCTTTCTTTCTTTCTTCTTTCTTTCTTTCATTCTTCTTTCTTTCTTTCTTCTTTCTTTCTTTCTTCTTTCTTTCTTCTTTCTTTCTTCTTTCTTTCTTCTTTCTTTCTTCGTTCTTTCTTTCTTCTCTCTTTCTTTCTTCTTTCTTCTTTCTTCTTTCTTCTTCCTTTCTTTCTTCTTTCTTTCTTTCTTCTTTCTTCTTCCTTTCTTTCTTCTTTCTTTCTTTCTTCTTTCTTCTTTCTTTCTTTCTTCTTTCTTTCTTCTTTCTTTCTTTCTTCTTTCTTTCTTTCTTTCTTTCTTCTTTCTTTCTTCCTTCTTTCTTTCTTCTTTTTTCTTTCTTCTTTCTTTCTTCTTTCTTTCTTTCTTCTTTCTTTCTATCTCCTTTCTTCCTTCTTTCTTCTTACTTTCTTTCTTCTTTCTTTCTTTCTTTTTTCTTTCTTTCTTTCTTCTTTCTTTCTTCCTTCTTTCTTTCCTTCTTTCTTCTTTCTTTCTTTCTTCTTTCTTTCTTTCTTTCTTCTTTCTTCTTTCTTTCTTTCTTCTTTCTTCATTCTTTCTTTCTTTCTTTCTTTCTTTCTTTCTTTCTTTCTTTCTTTCTTTCTTTCTTTCTTTCTTCTTTCTTTCTTTCTTTCTTCTTTCTTCTTTCCTTCTTTCTACTATCTTCATTCTTTCTTTCTTCTTTCTTTCTTCTTTCTTTCTTTCTTCTTTCTTTCTCTCGTCTTTCTTTCTCTCGTCTTTCTTTCTTTCGTCTTTCTTTCTTTCGTCTTTCTCTCGTCTTTCTTTCCCTCGTCTTTCTTTCTCTTGTCTTTCATCTTTCTTTCGTCTTTCTTTCTTTCGTCTTTCTTTCGTCTTTCTTCTTTCTTTCTTCTTTCTTTATTCTTTCTTTCTTTCTTTCTTTCTTCTTTCTTTCTTTCTTCTTTCTTTCTTTCTCCTTTCTTCATTCTTTTTCTTTCTTTCTTCTTTCTTTCTTTCTTTCTTCTTTCTTCTTTCTTTCTTCTTTCTTTCTTTCTTCTTTCTTTCTTTCTTCTTTCTTTCTCTCCTCTTTCTTTCTTCTTTTTTCTTCTTTCTTTCTTCTTTCTTTCTTCCTTTCTTCTTTCTTTCTTTCTTCTTTCTTTCTCTCGTCTTTCTTTCTCTCGTCTTTCTTTCTCTTGTCTTTCTTTATTTTTTCTTTCTTTCTTTCTTCTTTCTTTCTTTCTTCTTTCTTCCTTCTTTCTTTCTTCTTTCTTTCTTCTTTCTTTCTTTCTTCTTCCTTTCTTTCTTTCTTCTTAATTTCTTCTTTCTTTCTATTTTCTTTCCTTCTTCTTTCTTATTTCTCTCTTTCTTCCATTCTTTCTTCTTTCTTTCTTTCGTCTTTCTTTCTCTCGTCTTTCTTTCTTTCTTCTTTCTTTCTTCTTTCTTTCTTCTTTCTTTCTTCTTTCTTTCTTTCTTCTTTCCTTCTTCTTTCGTTCTCTCGTCTTTCTTTCCCTCGTCTTTCTTTCTCGTCTTTCTTTCTCTCGTCCTTATTTCTTTCGTCTTTCTTTCTTTTGTCTTTCTTTCTTTTGTCTTTATTTCTTTCTTCTTTCTTTCTTCTTTCTTTCTTTATTTCTTCTTTCTTCTTTCTTTCTTTCTTCTTTCTTTCTTCTTTCTTTCTTTCTTCTTTCTTTCTTTCTTCTTTCTTTCTTCTTCCTTTCTTTCTTTCTTTCTTCTATTCTTTCTTCTTTCTTTCTTTCATCTTTCTTTCTCCCGTCTTTCTTTCTCTCGTCTTTCTTTCTCTCGTCTTTCTTTATTTTTTCTTTATTTCTTTCTTCTTTCTTTCTTTCTTCTTTCTTTCTTTCTTCTTTCTTCCTACTTTCTATCTTCTTTCTTTCATTCTTCTTTCTTTCTTTCTTCTTTCTTTCTTCCTTTCTTCTTTCTTCTTTCTTTCTTCTTCCTTTCTTTCTTCTTTCTTCTTTCTTTCTTTCTTCTTTCTTTCTTCTTTCTTTCTTTCGGCTTTCTTTCTCTCGTCTTTCTTTCTTTCTTCTTTCTTTCTTCTTTCTTTCTTTCTTCTTTCCTTCTTCTTTCTTTCTCTCGTCTTTGTTTCTCTCGTCTTTCTTTCTCGTCTTTCTTTCTCTCGTCCTTATTTCTTTCGTCTTTCTTTCTTTTGTCTTTCTTTCTTTCTTCTTTCTTTCTTTCTTCCTTCTTTCTTCTTTCTTACTTTCTTTCTTTCTTCTTTCTTTCTTTCTTCTTTCTTTATTCATTCTTTCTTTCTTTCTTTCTTTCTTTCTTTCTTTCTTTCTTTCTTCTTTCTTTCCTTCTTCTTTCTTTCTTTCTTCTTTATTTGTTTCTTCTTTCTTTCTTTCTTTTTTCTTCCTTCTTTCTTTCTTCTTACTTTCTTTTTCTTTCTTTCTTTCTTTTTTCTTTCTTTCTTTCTTTTTCTTTCTTTCTTCTTTCTTACTTTCTTTCTTCTTTCTTTCTTATTTCTTTCTTTCTTCTTTCTTTCTTTCCTCTTTCTTTCTTTCTCCTTTCTTTCTTTCTTCTTTCTTTCTTTTTTTCTTCTTTCTTCTTTCTTTATTTCTTCTTTCTTTATTTCTTCTTTATTTCTTTCTTCTTCCTTCTTTCTTTCTTTCTTCTTTCGTCTTTCTTTCTTTCTTCATTCTTTCTTTCTTCTTTCTTTCTTTCGTTCTTCTTTCTTTCTTTCTTCTTTCTTTCTATCTTCTATCTTTCTTTCGTCTTTCTTTCTTCTTACTTTCTTTCTTCTTTCTTTCTTCATTCTTTCTTTCTTCTTTCTTTCATCATTCTTTCTTTCTTTCTTTCTTTCTTTCTTCTTTCTTTCTTCCTTTCTTTCTTTCTTTCTTTCTTCTTTCTTTCTTTCTTTCCTTCTCTCTTTCTTCCATTCATTCTTCTTTCTTTCTTTCGTCTTTCTTTCTCTCGTCTTTCTTTCTCTCGTCTTTCTTTCTCTCGTCTTCCTTTCTCTCGTCTTTCTTTCTTTCTTCTTTCTTTCTTCTTTCTTCTTTCTTTCTTTCTTCTTCTTTCTTCTTTCTCTCGTCTTTCTTTCTCTCGTCGTTCTTTCTCGTCTTTCTTTCTCTCGTCCTTATTTCTTTTGTCTTTCTTTCTTTTTTCTTTCTTTCTTTCGTCTTTCTTTCTTCTTTCTTTCTTTCTTCTTTCTTACTCTCCTCTTTCTTTCTTATTTTTCTTCTTTCTTTCTTCTTTCTTTCTTCTTTCTTTCTTTCTTTCTTCTTTCTTTCTTTCTTCTTTCTTTATTCATTATTTCCTTCTTTCTTTCTTCTTTCTTTCTTTCTTCTTTCTTTCTTTCTTCTTTATTACTTTCTTCTTTCTTTCTTTCTTCTTTCTTCCTTCTTTCTTTCTTCTTACTTTCTTTCTTCTTTCTTTCTTGCTTTTTTCTTTCTTTCTCCTTTCTTTCTTTCTTCTTTCTTTCTTTCTTTCTTCTTTCTTCTTTCTTTCTTTCTTTCTTCTTTCTTTCTTCTTTCTTTCTTTCTTCTTTCTTTCTTCTTTCTTTCTTTCTTCTTTCTTTCTCTCATCTTTCTTTCTCTCGTCTTTCTTTCTTTCGTCTTTCTTTCTTTCGTCTTTCTCTTGTCTTTCTTTCCCTCGTCTTTCTTTCTTTCTTCTTTCTTTCTTTCTTCTTTCTTCCTTCTTTCTTTCTTCTTTCTTTCTTTCTTCTTTCTTTCTTTCTTCTTTCTTTCTTTCTTTCTTCTCTCTTTCTTCTTTCTTTCTTCTTTCTTTCTTTCTTCTTTCTTATTTCTTTCTTTTTTCTTTCTTTCTTCTTTCTTTCTTTCTTTCTTTCTTTCTTCCATTCTTTCTTCTTTCTTTCTTTCGTCTTTCTTTCTCTCGTCTTTCTTTTTTTCTTCTTTCTTTCTTCTTTCTTTCTTCTTTCTTTCTTCTTTCTTTCATCTTTCTTTCTTTCTTCTTTCCTTCTTTCTTTCTCTCGTCTTTCTTTCTCTCGTCTTTCTTTCTCGTCTTTCTTTCTCTCGTCCTTATTTCTTTCGTCTTTCTTTCTTTTGTCTTTCTTTCTTTCGTCTTTCTTTCTTTCTTTCTTCTTTCATTCTTTCTTCTTTCTTTCTTCTTTCTTTCTTTCTTCTTTCTTTCTTTCTTCTTTCTTTATTCATTCTTTCTTTCTTTCTTCTTTCTTTCTTTCTTCTTTCTTTCTTTCTTCTTTCTTTCTTTCTTCTTTCTTTCTTCTTTCTTCTTTCTTTCTTCTTTCTTTCTTCTTTCCTTCTTTCTTCTTTCTTTCTTTCTTCTTTCTTTCTCTCTTCTTTCTTTCTCTCATCTTTCTTTCTCTCGTCTTTCTTTCTCTCGTTTTTCTTTATTTTTTCTTTCTTTCTTTCTTCTTTCTTTCTTTCTTCTTTCTTCCTTCTTTCTTTCTTCTTTCTTTCTTTCTTCTTTCTTTCTTCTTTCTTCTTTCTTTCTTTCTTCTATTCTTTCTTTTTTTTTCTTTCGTCTTTCTTTCTCTCGTCTTTCTTTCTCTCATCTTTCTTTCTCTCGTCTTTCTTTATTTTTTCTTTCTTTTTTTCTTCTTTCTTTCTTTCTTCTTTCTTTCTTTCTTTCTTCTTTCTTTCTTTCTTCTTTCTTCTTTCCTTCTTTCTACTTTCTTCTTTCTTTCTCTCTTCTTTCTTCTTTCTTCTTTCTTCTTTCTTTCTTCTTTCTCTCTTTCTTCTTTCTTTCTCTCGTCTTTCTTTCTCTCGTCTTTCTTTATTTCGTCTTTCTTTCTTTCGTCTTTCTCTCGTCTTTCTTTCCCTCGTCTTTCTTTCTCTTGTCTTTCGTCTTTCTTTCGTCTTTCTTTCTTTCGTCTTTCTTTCGTCTGTCTTTCTTCTTTCTTTATTCATTCTTTCTTTCTTCTTTCTTTCTTTCTTCTTTCTTCTTTGTTTCTTCTTTCTTTCTTCTTTCCTTCATTGTTCTTTCCTTCATTCTTCTTTCTTTCTTTCTTCTTTCTTTCCCTCGTCTTTCTTTATTTCGTCTTTCTTTCTTCTCTCTTCCTTCTTTCTTTCTTCTTTCTTTCTTCTTTCTTTCTTTCTTCTTTCTTTCTTTCTTCTTTCTTCTTTGTTTCTTCTTTCTTTCTTCTTTCCTTCTTTCTTCTTTCTTTCTTTCTTCTTTCTTTCTTTCTTCTTTCTTTCCCTCGTCTTTCTTTCTCTCGTCTTTCTTTCTCTCGTCTTTCTTTATTTTTTCTTTCTTTCTTTCTTCTTTCTTTCTTTCTTCTTTCTTCCTTCTTTCTTTCTTCTTTCTTTCTCTCTTCTTTCTTCGTTTCTTCTTTCTTTTTCTTTCTTTCTTTCTTCTTTCTTTCTTCTTTCTTTCTTCTTTCTTCTTTCTTTCTTTCTTCTTCCTTTCTTCTTTCTTTCTCTCTTTCTTCCATTTTTTCTTCTTTCTTTCTTTCGTCTTTCTTTCTCTCGTCTTTCTTTCTTTCTTCTTTCTTTCTTCTTTCTTTCTTCTTTCTTTCTTCTTTCTTTCTTTCTTCTTTCCTTCTTCTTTCTTTCTCTCGTCTTTCTTTCTCTCTTCTTTCTTTCTCGTCTTTCTTTGTCTCGTCCTTATTTCATTCGTCTTTCTTTCTTTTGTCTTTCTTTCTTTCGTCTTTCTTTCTTTCTTCTTTCTTTCTTTCTTCTTTCTTTCTTCTTTCTTTCTCTCTTTCTTCTTTCTTTCTTTCTTCTTTCTTTATTCTTTCTTTCTTTCTTTCTTTCTTCTTTCTTTCTTCTTTCTTTATTCTTTATTTCTTTCTTCTTTCTTTCTTTCTTTTTTCTTCCTTCTTTCTTTCTTCTTACTTTCTTTCTTCTTTCTTTCTTTTTTCTTTCTTTCTTTCTTTTTTCTTTCTTTCTTCTTTCTTTCTTTCTTCTTTCTTATTTCTTTCTTTTTTCTTTCTTTCTTCTTTCTTTCTTTCTTTCTTTCTTTCTTCCATTCTTTCTTCTTTCTTTCTTTCGTCTTTCTTTCTCTCGTCTTTCTTTCTTTCTTCTTTCTTTCTTCTTTCTTTCTTCTTTCTTTCTTCTTTCTTTCATCTTTCTTTCTTTCTTCTTTCCTTCTTTCTTTCTCTCGTCTTTCTTTCTCTCGTCTTTCTTTCTCGTCTTTCTTTCTCTCGTCCTTATTTCTTTCGTCTTTCTTTCTTTTGTCTTTCTTTCTTTCGTCTTTCTTTCTTTCTTTCTTCTTTCATTCTTTCTTCTTTCTTTCTTCTTTCTTTCTTTCTTCTTTCTTTCTTTCTTCTTTTTTTATTCATTCTTTCTTTCTTTCTTCTTTCTTTCTTTCTTCTTTCTTTCTTTCTTCTTTCTTTCTTTCTTTCTTTCTTCTTTCTTTCTTCTTTCTTCTTTCTTCTTTCTTTCTTCTTTCTTTCTTTCTTCTTTCTTATTTCTTTCTTTTTTCTTTCTTTCTTCTTTCTTTCTTTCTTTCTTTCTTTCTTCCATTCTTTCTTCTTTCTTTCTTTCGTCTTTCTTTCTCTCGTCTTTCTTTCTTTCTTCTTTCTTTCTTCTTTCTTTCTTCTTTCTTTCTTCTTTCTTTCATCTTTCTTTCTTTCTTCTTTCCTTCTTTCTTTCTCTCGTCTTTCTTTCTCTCGTCTTTCTTTCTCGTCTTTCTTTCTCTCGTCCTTATTTCTTTCGTCTTTCTTTCTTTTGTCTTTCTTTCTTTCGTCTTTCTTTCTTTCTTTCTTCTTTCATTCTTTCTTCTTTCTTTCTTCTTTCTTTCTTTCTTCTTTCTTTCTTTCTTCTTTCTTTATTCATTCTTTCTTTCTTTCTTCTTTCTTTCTTTCTTCTTTCTTTCTTTCTTCTTTCTTTCTTTCTTTCTTCTTTCTTTCTTCTTTCTTCTTTCTTTCTTCTTTCTTTCTTCTTTCCTTCTTTCTTCTTTCTTTCTTTCTTCTTTCTTTCTCTCTTCTTTCTTTCCCTCGTCTTTCTTTCTCTCGTCTTTCTTTCTCTCGTCTTTCTTTATTTTTTCTTTCTTTCTTTCTTCTTTCTTTCTTTCTTCTTTCTTCCTTCTTTCTTTCTTCTTTCTTTCTCTCTTCTTTCTTCGTTTCTTCTTTCTTTTTCTTTCTTCTTTCTTCTTTCTTTCTTCTTTCTTTCTTTCTTCTTTCTTCTTTCTTTCTTTCTTCTTCCTTTCTTCTTTCTTTCTCTCTTTCTTCCATTTTTTCTTCTTTCTTTCTTTCGTCTTTCTTTCTCTCGTCTTTCTTTCTTTCTTCTTTCTTTCTTCTTTCTTTCTTCTTTCTTTCTTCTTTCTTTCTTTCTTCTTTCCTTCTTCTTTCTTTCTCTCGTCTTTCTTTCTCTCTTCTTTCTTTCTCGTCTTTCTTTGTCTCGTCCTTATTTCTTTCGTCTTTCTTTCTTTTGTCTTTCTTTCTTTCGTCTTTCTTTCTTTCTTCTTTCTTTCTTTCTTCTTTCTTTCTTCTTTCTTTCTCTCTTTCTTCTTTCTTTCTTTCTTCTTTCTTTATTCTTTCTTTCTTTCTTTCTTTCTTCTTTCTTTCTTTTTTTCTTTATTCTTTATTTCTTTCTTCTTTCTTTCTTTCTTTTTTCTTCCTTCTTTCTTTCTTCTTACTTTCTTTCTTCTTTCTTTCTTTCTTTTTTCTTTCTTTCTTTCTTTTTTCTTTCTTTCTTCTTTCTTTCTTTCTTCTTTCTTATTTCTTTCTTTTTTCTTTCTTTCTTCTTTCTTTCTTTCTTTCTTTCTTCCTTCCATTCTTTCTTCTTTCTTTCTTTCGTCTTTCTTTCTCTCGTCTTTCTTTCTTTCTTCTTTCTTTCTTCTTTCTTTCTTCTTTCTTTCTTCTTTCTTTCATCTTTCTTTCTTTCTTCTTTCCTTCTTTCTTTCTCTCGTCTTTCTTTCTCTCGTCTTTCTTTCTCGTCTTTCTTTCTCTCGTCCTTATTTCTTTCGTCTTTCTTTCTTTTGTCTTTCTTTCTTTCGTCTTTCTTTCTTTCTTTCTTCTTTCATTCTTTCTTCTTTCTTTCTTCTTTCTTTCTTTCTTCTTTCTTTCTTTCTTCTTTCTTTATTCATTCTTTCTTTCTTTCTTCTTTCTTTCTTTCTTCTTTCTTTCTTTCTTCTTTCTTTCTTTCTTCTTTCTTTCTTCTTTCTTCTTTCTTTCTTCTTTCTTTCTTTCTTCTTTCTTATTTCTTTCTTTTTTCTTTCTTTCTTCTTTCTTTCTTTCTTTCTTTCTTTCTTCCATTCTTTCTTCTTTCTTTCTTTTGTCTTTCTTTCTCTCGTCTTTCTTTCTTTCTTCTTTCTTTCTTCTTTCTTTCTTCTTTCTTTCTTCTTTCTTTCATCTTTCTTTCTTTCTTCTTTCCTTCTTTCTTTCTCTCGTCTTTCTTTCTCTCGTCTTTCTTTCTCGTCTTTCTTTCTCTCGTCCTTATTTCTTTCGTCTTTCTTTCTTTTGTCTTTCTTTCTTTCGTCTTTCTTTCTTTCTTTCTTCTTTCATTCTTTCTTCTTTCTTTCTTCTTTCTTTCTTTCTTCTTTCTTTCTTTCTTCTTTCTTTATTCATTCTTTCTTTCTTTCTTCTTTCTTTCTTTCTTCTTTCTTTCTTTCTTCTTTCTTTCTTTCTTTCTTCTTTCTTTCTTCTTTCTTCTTTCTTTCTTCTTTCTTTCTTCTTTCCTTCTTTCTTCTTTCTTTCTTTCTTCTTTCTTTCTCTCTTCTTTCTTTCTCTCATCTTTATTTCTCTCGTCTTTCTTTCTCTCGTTTTTCTTTATTTTTTCTTTCTTTCTTTCTTCTTTCTTTCTTTCTTCTTTCTTCCTTCTTTCTTTCTTCTTTCTTTCTTTCTTCTTTCTTTCTTCTTTCTTCTTTCTTTCTTTCTTCTATTCTTTCTTTTTTTTTCTTTCGTCTTTCTTTCTCTCGTCTTTCTTTCTCTCATCTTTCTTTCTCTCGTCTTTCTTTATTTTTTCTTTCTTTTTTTCTTCTTTCTTTCTTTCTTCTTTCTTTCTTTCTTTCTTCATTCTTTCTTTCTTTCTTCTTTCTTCTTTCCTTCTTTCTACTTTCTTCTTTCTTTCTCTCTTCTTTCTTCTTTCTTCTTTCTTCTTTCTTTCTTCTTTCTCTCTTTCTTCTTTCTTTCTCTCGTCTTTCTTTCTCTCGTCTTTCTTTCTTTCGTCTTTCTTTCTTTCGTCTTTCTCTCGTCTTTCTTTCCCTCGTCTTTCTTTCTCTTGTCTTTCGTCTTTCTTTCGTCTTTCTTTCTTTCGTCTTTCTTTCGTCTGTCTTTCTTCTTTCTTTCTTCTTTCTTTATTCATTCTTTCTTTCTTCTTTCTTTCTTTCTTCTTTCTTCTTTGTTTCTTCTTTCTTTCTTCTTTCCTTCATTCTTCTTTCTTTCTTTCTTCTTTCTTTCTTTCTTCTTTCTTTCCCTCGTCTTTCTTTCTCTCGTCTTTCTTTCTCTCGTCTTTCTTTATTTTTTCTTTCTTTCTTTCTTCTTTCTTTCTTTCTTCTTTCTTCCTTCTTTCTTTCTTCTTTCTTTCTCTCTTCTTTCTTCGTTTCTTCTTTCTTTTTCTTTCTTCTTTCTTCTTTCTTTCTTCTTTCTTTCTTTCTTCTTTCTTCTTTCTTTCTTTCTTCTTCCTTTCTTCTTTCTTTCTCTCTTTCTTCCATTTTTTCTTCTTTCTTTCTTTCGTCTTTCTTTCTCTCGTCTTTCTTTCTTTCTTCTTTCTTTCTTCTTTCTTTCTTCTTTCTTTCTTCTTTCTTTCTTTCTTCTTTCCTTCTTCTTTCTTTCTCTCGTCTTTCTTTCTCTCTTCTTTCTTTCTCGTCTTTCTTTGTCTCGTCCTTATTTCATTCGTCTTTCTTTCTTTTGTCTTTCTTTCTTTCGTCTTTCTTTCTTTCTTCTTTCTTTCTTTCTTCTTTCTTTCTTCTTTCTTTCTCTCTTTCTTCTTTCTTTCTTCTTTCTTTATTCTTTCTTTCTTTCTTTCTTTCTTTCTTCTTTCTTTCTTTCTTCTTTCTTTATTCTTTATTTCTTTCTTCTTTCTTTCTTTCTTTTTTCTTCCTTCTTTCTTTCTTCTTACTTTCTTTCTTCTTTCTTTCTTTCTTTTTTCTTTCTTTCTTTCTTTTTTCTTTCTTTCTTCTTTCTTTCTTTCTTTCTTCTTTCTTCTTTCTTTCTTATTTCTTTCTTTCTTCTTTCTTTCTTTCTTCTTTCTTTCTTTCTTCTTTCTTTCTTTCTTTCTTCTTTCTTCTTTCTTTCTTCTTTCTTTCTTTCTTCGTTCTTTCTTTCTTCTTTCTTCTTTCTTTCTTTCTTCTTTCTTTATTTCTTCTTTCTTTCTTTCTTCTTTCTTCTTTCTTTCTTTCTTCTTTCGTCTTTCTTTATTTCTTCTTTCCTTCTTTCTTCTTTCTTTCTTTCTTTCTTTCTTCTTTCTTTCTTTCTTCTTTCTTCTTTCTTCTTTCTTTCTTTCTTCTTCCTTTCTTCTTTCTTTCTTTCTTCTTTCTTTCTTTCTTTCTTCTTTATTTCTTCTTTCTTCTTTCTTTCTTCTTTCTTTCTTCTTTCCTTCTTTCTTCTTTCTTTCTTTCTTCTTTCTTTCTCTCTTCTTTCTTTCTCTCGTCTTTCTTTCTCTCGTCTTTCTTTCTCTCGTTTTTCTTTATTTTTTCTTTCTTTCTTTCTTCCTTCTTTCTTTCTTCTTTCTTCCTTCTTTCTTTCTTCTTTCTTTCTTTCTTCTTTCTTTCTCTCGTCTTTCTTTCTCTCTCCTTTCTTTCGTTCTTTCGTCTTTCTTTCTTTCGTCTTTCTCTCGTCTTTCTTTCTCTCGTCTTTCTTTCTCTCGTCTGTCTTTATTTCTTCTTTCTTTTTTTCTTCTTTCTTTCTTTCTTCTTTCTTTCTTTCTTCTTTCTTCCCTCTTTCTTTCTTCTTTCTTTCTTTCTTCTTTCTTTCTTTCTTCTTTCTTTCTTTCTTTCTTCTTTCTTTCTCTCTTCTTTTTATCTTTCTTCTTTCTTCTTTCTCTCTTTCTTCTTTCTTTCTTCTTTCTTTCTTCCTTTCTTTCTTTCTTCTATTCTTTCTTCTTTCTTTCTCTCGTCTTTCTTTCTCGTCTTTCTTTCTCTCGTCTTTATTTCTTTCGTATTTCTTTCTTTTGTCTTTCTTTCTTTCGTCTTTCTTTCTTTCTTTTTTCTTCTTTCTTTCTTTCTTCTTTCTTTCTTCTTTTTTCTTTCTTCATTCTTTCTTCTATCTTTCTTTCTTCTTTCTTTCTTTCTTTCTTCTTTCTTTCTTTCTTCTTTCTTTCTTCATTCTTTCTTTCTTTCTTTCTTTCTTTCTACTTTCTTTCTTTCTTCTTTCTTTCTTCTTTCTTTCTTTCTTTCTTTCTTTCTTTCTTTCTTTCTTTCTTTCTCTCTTTCTTCATTTCTTCTTTCTTTCTTTCGTCTTTCTTTCTCTCGTCTTTCTCTCGTCTTCCTTTCTCTCATGTTTCTTTCTTTCTTCCTTCTTTCTTTCTTCTTTCTTTCTCTCGTCTTTCTTCCTCTCGTCGTTCTTTCTCGTCTTTCTTTCTCTCGTCCTTATTTCTTTCGTCTTTCTTTCTTTTGTCTTTCTTTCTTTCGTCTTTCTTTCTTTCTTCTTTCTTTCTTCTTTCTTTCTTCTTTCTTTCTTTCTTCTTTCTTTCTTTTTTCTTTCTCTCGTCTTCCTTTCTCTCGTCTTTCTTTCTCGTCTTTCTTTCTTTCTTCTTTCTTTCTTCTTTCTTTCTTCTTTCTTTCTTTCTTCTTTCTTTCTTTTTTCTTTCTCTCGTCTTTCTTTCTCTCGTCTTTCTTTCGTATTACTTTCTTTTGTCTTTCTTTCTTTCGTCTTTCTTGCTTTCTTCTTTCTTTCTTTCTTTCTTCTTTCTTCTTTCTTTCTTCTTTCGTTCTTTCTTCTTTCTTCTTTCTTTCTTTCTTCTTTCTTTCTTTCTTCTTTCTTTGTTTCTTCTTTCTTTCTTCTTTCTATAATTCTTCTTTCTTTCTTCTCTCTTTCTTTCTTCTTTCTTTCTTTCTTCTTTTCTTTCTCTCGTCTTTCTTTCTCCCGTCTTTCTTTATTTCTTCTTTCCTTCTTCCTTCTTTCTTTCTTTCTTCTTTCTTTCTTCTTTCTTTCTTCCTTCTTTCTTTCTTCTTTCTTTCTTTCTTCTTTCTTTCTTTCTTTCTTTCTTCTTTCTTTATTTCTTTCTTCTTTCTTTCTTACTTCTTTCTTCTTTCTTTCTTTCTTCTTTATTTCTTCTTTAATTCTTTCTTTCTTTCTTTCTTCCTTTTTTTCTTCTTTCTTTCTTTCGTCTTTCTTTCTCTCGTCTTTCTTTCTCTCGTCTTTCATTCTCTCGTTTTTCTTTCTTGCTTCTTTCTTTCTTCTTTCTTTCTACTTTCTGTATTTCTTCTTTCTTTCTTCTTTCTTTCTCTCGTCTTTCTTTCTCTCCTCTTTCTTACTCGTCTTTCTTTCTCTCATCTTTATTTCTTTCGTCTTTCTTTCTTTTGTCTTTCTTTCTTTCGTCTTTCTTTCTTTCTTCTTTCTTTCTTTCTTCTTTCTTTCTTTCTTCTTTCTTTCTTCTTTTTTCTTTCTTCATTCTCTCTTCTTTCTTTCTTTCTTCTTTCTTTCGTTCTTTCTTCTTTCTTTCTTTCTTCTTTCTTTCTTCATTCTTTCTTTCTTTCTTCTTTCTTTCTTTCTTCTTTCTTTCTTTCTTTCTTCTTTCTTTCTTCTTTCTTTCTTTCTTTCTTCTTTCTTCTTTCCTTCTTCTTTCTTTCTTTCTTCTTTCTTTCTTTCGTCTTTCTCTCGTCTTTCTTTCTCTCGTCTTTCTTTATCTCGTCTTTCTTTCTCTCGTCTTTATTTCTCTCGTGTTTCTTTCTTTCGTCTTTCTTTCGTCTTCCGTCTTTCTTTCGTCTTTCTTTCGTCTGTCTTTCTTTCTTCTTTCTTTCTTTCTTTTTTCTTTCTTTCTTTCTTTTTTCTTTCTTTCTTCTTTCTTTCTTTCTTTCTTCTTTCTTCTTTCTTTCTTATTTCTTTCTTTCTTCTTTCTTTCTTTCTTCTTTCTTTCTTTCTTCTTTCTTTCTTTCTTTCTTCTTTCTTCTTTCTTTCTTCTTTCTTTCTTTCTTCGTTCTTTCTTTCTTCTTTCTTCTTTCTTTCTTTCTTCTTTCTTTATTTCTTCTTTCTTTCTTTCTTCTTTCTTCTTTCTTTCTTTCTTCTTTCGTCTTTCTTTATTTCTTCTTTCCTTCTTTCTTCTTTCTTTCTTTCTTTCTTTCTTCTTTCTTTCTTTCTTCTTTCTTCTTTCTTCTTTCTTTCTTTCTTCTTCCTTTCTTCTTTCTTTCTTTCTTCTTTCTTTCTTTCTTTCTTCTTTATTTCTTCTTTCTTCTTTCTTTCTTCTTTCTTTCTTCTTTCCTTCTTTCTTCTTTCTTTCTTTCTTCTTTCTTTCTCTCTTCTTTCTTTCTCTCGTCTTTCTTTCTCTCGTCTTTCTTTCTCTCGTTTTTCTTTATTTTTTCTTTCTTTCTTTCTTCCTTCTTTCTTTCTTCTTTCTTCCTTCTTTCTTTCTTCTTTCTTTCTTTCTTCTTTCTTTCTCTCGTCTTTCTTTCTCTCTCCTTTCTTTCTTTCTTTCGTCTTTCTTTCTTTCGTCTTTCTCTCGTCTTTCTTTCTCTCGTCTTTCTTTCTCTCGTCTGTCTTTATTTCTTCTTTCTTTTTTTCTTCTTTCTTTCTTTCTTCTTTCTTTCTTTCTTCTTTCTTCCCTCTTTCTTTCTTCTTTCTTTCTTTCTTCTTTCTTTCTTTCTTCTTTCTTTCTTTCTTTCTTCTTTCTTTCTCTCTTCTTTTTATCTTTCTTCTTTCTTCTTTCTCTCTTTCTTCTTTCTTTCTTCTTTCTTTCTTCCTTTCTTTCTTTCTTCTATTCTTTCTTCTTTCTTTCTCTCGTCTTTCTTTCTCGTCTTTCTTTCTCTCGTCTTTATTTCTTTCGTATTTCTTTCTTTTGTCTTTCTTTCTTTCGTCTTTCTTTCTTTCTTTTTTCTTCTTTCTTTCTTTCTTCTTTCTTTCTTCTTTTTTCTTTCTTCATTCTTTCTTCTATCTTTCTTTCTTCTTTCTTTCTTTCTTTCTTCTTTCTTTCTTTCTTCTTTCTTTCTTCATTCTTTCTTTCTTTCTTTCTTTCTTTCTACTTTCTTTCTTTCTTCTTTCTTTCTTCTTTCTTTCTTTCTTTCTTTCTTTCTTTCTTTCTTTCTTTCTTTCTTTCTCTCTTTCTTCATTTCTTCTTTCTTTCTTTCGTCTTTCTTTCTCTCGTCTTTCTCTCGTCTTCCTTTCTCTCATGTTTCTTTCTTTCTTCCTTCTTTCTTTCTTCTTTCTTTCTCTCGTCTTTCTTCCTCTCGTCGTTCTTTCTCGTCTTTCTTTCTCTCGTCCTTATTTCTTTCGTCTTTCTTTCTTTTGTCTTTCTTTCTTTCGTCTTTCTTTCTTTCTTCTTTCTTTCTTCTTTCTTTCTTCTTTCTTTCTTTCTTCTTTCTTTCTTTTTTCTTTCTCTCGTCTTCCTTTCTCTCGTCTTTCTTTCTCGTCTTTCTTTCTTTCTTCTTTCTTTCTTCTTTCTTTCTTCTTTCTTTCTTTCTTCTTTCTTTCTTTTTTCTTTCTCTCGTCTTTCTTTCTCTCGTCTTTCTTTCGTATTACTTTCTTTTGTCTTTCTTTCTTTCGTCTTTCTTGCTTTCTTCTTTCTTTCTTTCTTTCTTCTTTCTTCTTTCTTTCTTCTTTCGTTCTTTCTTCTTTCTTCTTTCTTTCTTTCTTCTTTCTTTCTTTCTTCTTTCTTTGTTTCTTCTTTCTTTCTTCTTTCTATAATTCTTCTTTCTTTCTTCTCTCTTTCTTTCTTCTTTCTTTCTTTCTTCTTTTCTTTCTCTCGTCTTTCTTTCTCCCGTCTTTCTTTATTTCTTCTTTCCTTCTTCCTTCTTTCTTTCTTTCTTCTTTCTTTCTTCTTTCTTTCTTCCTTCTTTCTTTCTTCTTTCTTTCTTTCTTCTTTCTTTCTTTCTTTCTTTCTTCTTTCTTTATTTCTTTCTTCTTTCTTTCTTACTTCTTTCTTCTTTCTTTCTTTCTTCTTTATTTCTTCTTTAATTCTTTCTTTCTTTCTTTCTTCCTTTTTTTCTTCTTTCTTTCTTTCGTCTTTCTTTCTCTCGTCTTTCTTTCTCTCGTCTTTCATTCTCTCGTTTTTCTTTCTTGCTTCTTTCTTTCTTCTTTCTTTCTACTTTCTGTATTTCTTCTTTCTTTCTTCTTTCTTTCTCTCGTCTTTCTTTCTCTCCTCTTTCTTACTCGTCTTTCTTTCTCTCATCTTTATTTCTTTCGTCTTTCTTTCTTTTGTCTTTCTTTCTTTCGTCTTTCTTTCTTTCTTCTTTCTTTCTTTCTTCTTTCTTTCTTTCTTCTTTCTTTCTTCTTTTTTCTTTCTTCATTCTCTCTTCTTTCTTTCTTTCTTCTTTCTTTCGTTCTTTCTTCTTTCTTTCTTTCTTCTTTCTTTCTTCATTCTTTCTTTCTTTCTTCTTTCTTTCTTTCTTCTTTCTTTCTTTCTTTCTTCTTTCTTTCTTCTTTCTTTCTTTCTTTCTTCTTTCTTCTTTCCTTCTTCTTTCTTTCTTTCTTCTTTCTTTCTTTCGTCTTTCTCTCGTCTTTCTTTCTCTCGTCTTTCTTTATCTCGTCTTTCTTTCTCTCGTCTTTATTTCTCTCGTGTTTCTTTCTTTCGTCTTTCTTTCGTCTTCCGTCTTTCTTTCGTCTTTCTTTCGTCTGTCTTTCTTTCTTCTTTCTTTCTTACTTTTTTCTTTCTTTCTTCTTTCTTTCTTTCTTCTTTCTTTCTTCTTTCTTCCTTTCTTTCTTTCTTCTTTCTTTCTTTCTTCTTTCTTTCTTCTTTCTTTCTTCTTTCTTTCTTCTTTCTTTCTTTCTTCCTTTTTTCTTCTTTCTTTCTTTCGTCTTTCTTTCTCTCGTCTTTCCTTCTCTCGTCTTTCTTTCTCTCATCTTTCTTTCTCTCGTCTTTCTTTCTCTCGTCTTTCTTTCTTTCGTCTTTGATTCTTTCTTCTTTCTTTCTTCATTCTTTCTTTCCTACTTTCTTTCTTCTTTCTTTCTTTCTTCTTTCTTTCTTTCTTCTTTCTTTCTTTCTTTCTTCTTTCTTCTTTCTTTCTTCTTTCTTTCTTCTTTCTTTCTTTCTTCTTTCTTCTTTGTTTCTTTCTTCTTTCTTTGTTTCTTCTTTCTTTCTTTCTTCTTTCTTCTTTCTTTCTTTCTTCTTTCTTCTTGCTTTCTTTCTTCTTTCTTTCTTTCTTCTTTCTTTCTATCTTCTTTCTTTCTTTCTTCTATCTTTCTTTCGTCTTTGTTTCTTCTTTCCTTCTTTCTTCGTTCTCTCTTTTTTCTTTCTTTCTTCTTTCTTTCTACTTTCTTTCTTCTTTCTTTCTTCTTTCTTTCTTCCATTCTTTCTTCTTTCGTCTTTCTTTCTCTCGTCTTTCTTTCTCTCGTCTTTCTTTCTCTCGTCTTTCTTTCTTTCTTCTTTCTTTCTTCTTTCTTTCTTCTTTCTTTCTTCTTTCTTTCTTTCTTCTTTCTTTCTTTTTTCTTTCTCTCGTCCTTCTTTCTCTCGTCTTTCTTTCTCGTCTTTCTTTCTCTCTTCTTTATTGCTTTCGTATTTCTTTCTTTTGTCTTTCTTTCTTTCGTCTTTCTCGCTTTCTCCTCTCTTTCTTTCTTCTTTCATTCTTTCTTCTTTCTTTCATCTTTTTTCTTTCTTCTTTCTTTCTTCTTTCTTTCTTTCTTCTTTCTTTCTATCTCCTTTCTTCCTTCTTTCTTCTTACTTTCTTTCTTCTTTCTTTCTTTCTTTTTTCTTTCTTTCTTTCTTCTTTCTTTCTTTCTTCTTTCTTTCCTTCTTTCTTCTTTCTTCTTTCTTTCTTCTTTCTTTCATTCTTCTTTCTTTCTTTCTTCTTTCTTTCTTTCTTCTTTCTTTCTTACTTCTTTCTTTCTTTCTTTCTTCTTTCTTCTTTCTTTCCTCTTTCTTTCTTCTTTTTTTCTTCTTTCTTCTTTCTTTCTTTCTTCTTTCTTTATTTCTTCTTTCTTTTTTCTTCCATTCTTTCTTCTTTCTTTCTTTCGTCTTTCTTTCTCCCGTCTTTCTTTCTCTCGTCTTCCTTTCTCTCGTCTTTCTTCCTTTCTTCTTTCATTCTTCTTTCTTTCTTCTTTCTTTCTTTCTTCTTTCTTTCTTCTTTCTTTCTCTCGTCTTTCTTTCTCTCGTCTTTCTTTCTCGTCTTTCTTTCTCTCATCTTTATTTCTTTCGTCTTTCTTTCTTTTGTCTTTCTTTCTTTCTTCTTTCTTTCTTTCTTCTTTCTTTCTTCCTTCTTTCTTTCTTCTTTTTTCTTTCTTCATTCTTTCTTCTTTCTTTCTTTCTTCTTTCTTTCTTTCCTTTTTCGTTCTTTCTTTCTTCTTTCTTTATTCATTCTTTCTTTCTTCTTTCTTTATTCTTTATTTCTTTCTTCTTTCTTTCTTTCTTTTTTCTTCCTTCTTTCTTTCTTCTTACTTTCTTTCTTCTTTCTTACTTTCTTTTTTCTTTCTTTCTTCTTTCTTTCTTTCTTTCTCTCTTTCTTCCATTCTTTCTTCTTTCTTTCTTTCGTCTTTCTTTCTCTCGTCTTTCTTTCTTTCTTCTTTCTTTCTTCTTTCTTTCCTCTTTCTTTCATCTTTCTTTCTTTCTTCTTTCCTTCTTCTTTCTTTCTTCTTTCTTTGTTTCTTCTTTCTTTCTTCTTTAATTCTTCTTTCTTTCTTCTTTCTTTCTTTCTTCTTTTTTTCTTCTTTCTTTCTTTCTTCTTTTCTTTCTCTCGTCTTTCTTTCTCTCGACTTTCTTTCTTTCTTTCTTCTTTCTTCTTTCTTTCTTCTTTCTTTCTTTCTTCTTTCTTCTTTCTTTCTTTCTTCTTTCTTTCTTTCTTCTTTCTTTGTTTCTTCTTTCTTTCTTCTTTAATTCTTCTTTCTTTCTTCTTTCTTTCTTTCTTCTTTCTTTCTTTCTTCTTTCTTCTTTCTTTCTTTCTTCTTTCTTTCTTCTTTCTTTCCTTCTTCTTTCTTTCTTCTTTCTTTCTTCTTTCTTTCTTTATTTCTTTCTTCTCTCTTTCCTTCTTCTTTCTTCTTTCTTCTTCCTTTCTTTCTTCTTTCTTTCTTTCTTCTTTCTTCTTTCTTTCTTTCTTCTTTCTTTCTTCTTTCTTCTTTCTTTCTTTCTTCTATTCTTTCTTTCTTTCTTCTTTCTTTCTTTCTTTCTTTCTTTCTTTCTTTCCTCTTTCTTTCTTTCCTTCTCTCTTTCTTCCATTCATTCTTCTTTCTTTCTTTCGTCTTTCTTTCTCTCGTCTTTCTTTCTCTCGTCTTTCTTTCTCTCGTCTTCCTTTCTTTCTTCTTTCTTTCTTCTTTCTTCTTTCTTTCTTTCTTCTTCTTTCTTCTTTCTCTCGTCTTTCTTTCTCTCGTCGTTCTTTCTCATCTTTCTTTCTCTCGTCCTTATTTCTTTTTTCTTTCTTTCTTTTTTCTTTCTTTCTTTCGTCTTTCTTTCTTTCTTCTTTCTTTCTTTCTTCTTTCTTACTCTCCTCTTTCTTTCTTCTTTTTTCTTCTTTCTTTCTTCTTTCTTTCTTCTTTCCTTCTTCTTTCTTTCTTCATTCTTTATTTCTTCTTTCTTTATTCATTCTTTCTTTCTTTCTTTCTTCTTTCTTTCTTTCTTCTTTATTTCTTTCTTCTTTCTTTCTTTCTTCTTTCTTTCTTTCTTCTTTCTTTCTTCTTTCTTTCTTCTTTCTTTCTTTCTTCTTTCTTATTTCTTTCTTTTTTTTTCTTTCTTCTTTCTTTCTTTCTCTCTTTCTTCCATTCTTTCTTCTTTCTTTCTTTCTTCTTTCCTTCTTCTTTCTTTCTCTCGTCTTTCTTTCTCTCGTCTTTCTTTCTCGTCTTTCTTTCTCTCGTCCTTATTTCTTTCGTCTTTCTTTCTTTTGTCTTTCTTTCTTTCATCTTTCTTTCTTTCTTTCTTCCTTCTTTCTTTCTTCTTTCTTTATTCATTCTTTCTTTCTTTCTTTCTTTCTTTCTTTCTTCTTTCTTTCTTTCTTCTTTCTTTCTTTCTTCTTTCTTTCTTTCTTCTTTATTTCTTTCTTCTTTCTTTCTTTTTTCTTTCTTCTTTCTTTCTGCTTTCTTTCTTTCTTTCTTCTTTCTTCTTTCCTTCTTTCTACTTTCTTCTTTCTTTCTTTCTTCTTTCTTCTTTCTTCTTTCTTCTTTCTTCTTTCTTTCTTCTTTCTTTCTTTCTTCTTTCTTTCTCTCGTCTTTCTTTCTCTCGTCTTTCTTTCTTTCCTCTTTCTTTCTTTCGTCTTTCTCTCGTCTTTCTTTCCCTCGTCTTTCTTTCTCTTGTCTTTCGTCTTTCTTTCGTCTTTCTTTCTTTCGTCTTTCTTTCGTCTGTCTTTCTTCTTTCTTTCATCTTTCTTTATTCATTCTTTCTTTCTTTCTTTCTTCTTTCTTTCTTTCTTCTTTCTTTCTTTCTCCTTTCTTCTTTCTTCTTTCTTTCTTTCTTCTTTCTTTCTTTCTTTCTTCTTTCTTCTTTCTTTCTTCTTTCTTTCTTTTTTCTTTCTTCTTTCTTTCTTCTTTCTTTCTTTCTTTCTTCTTTCCTTCTTTCTACTTTCTTCTTTCTTACTTTCTTCTTTCTTCTTTCTTCTTTCTTCTTTCTTCTTTCTTTCTTCTTTCTTTCTTCCTTCTTTCTTTCTCTCGTCTTTCTTTCTCTCGTCTTTCTTTCTTTCGTCTTTCTTTCTTTCGTCTTTCTCTCGTCTTTCTTTCCCTCGTCTTTCTTTCTCTTGTCTTTCGTCTTTCTTTCGTCTTTCTTTCTTTCGTCTTTCTTTCGTCTGTCTTTCTTCTTTCTTTTATCTTTCTTTATTCATTCTTTCTTTCTTTCTTTCTTCTTTCTTTCTTTCTTCTTTCTTTCTTTCTCCTTTCTTCTTTCTTCTTTCTTTCTTTCTTCTTTCTTTCTTTCTTTCTTCTTTCTCCTTTCTTTCTTCTTTCTTTCTTTCTTCTTTCTTCTTTCTTTCTTTCTTCTTTCTTTCTTCTTTCTTTGCTTCTTCTTTCTTTCTTCTTTAATTCTTCTTTCTTTCTTCTTTCTTTCTTTCTTCTTTCTTTCTTCTTTCTTTCTTTCTTCTTTTCTTTCTCTCGTCTTTCTTTCTCTCGTCTTCCTTTCTCCCGTCTTTCTTTCTTTCTTCTTTCTATCTTCTTTCTTCTTTCTTTCTTTCTTCTTTCTTTCTTTCTTCTTTCCTTTTTCTTTCTTTCTTCTTTCTTTCTTTCTTCTTTCTTTGTTTCTTCTTTCTTTCTTCTTTAAATCTTCTTTCTTTCTTTCTTTCTTCTTTCTTCTTTCTTTCTTCTTTCTTTCTTTCTTCTATATTCTTTCTTTCTTTCTTCTTTCTTTCTTTCTTCTTTCTTTGTTTCTTCTTTCTTTCTTCTTTCTTTCTTTCTTCTTTCTTCTTTCTTTCTTTCTTCTTTCTTTCTTCTTTCTTTCTTTCTTCTTTCTTTCTTCTTTCTTTCTTCTTTCTTTCTTTCTTCTATTCTTTCTTTCTTTCTTCTTTCTTTCTTTCTTTCTTCTTTCTTTCTTTCTTCTTTCTTTCATCATTCTTTCTTTCTTTCTTTCTTTCTTTCTTTCTTTCTTTCTTTCTTTCTTTCTTTCTTTCTTTCTTTCATTCCTCTTTCTTTCTTTCTTTCCTTCTCTCTTTCTTCCATTCATTCTTCTTTCTTTCTTTCGTCTTTCTTTCTCTCGTCTTTCTTTCTCTCGTCGTTCTTTCTCATCTTTCTTTCTCTCGTCCTTATTTCTTTTTTCTTTCTTTCTTTTTTCTTTCTTTCTTTCGTCTTTCTTTCTTTCTTCTTTCTTTCTTTCTTCTTTCTTTCTTCTTTCTTTCTTCTTTCTTTCTTTCTTCTTTCTTTCTTTCTTCTTTCTTTATTCATTCTTTCTTTCTTTCATTCTTCTTTCTTTCTTTCTTCTTTCTTTCTTTCTTCTTTATTTCTTTCTTCTTTCTTTCTTTCTTCTTTCTTTCTTTCTTCTTTCTTTCTTCTTTCTTTCTTCTTTCTTTCTTTCTTCTTTCTTATTTCTTTCTTTTTTTTTCTTTCTTCTTTCTTTCTTTCTCTCTTTCTTCCATTCTTTCTTCTTTCTTTCTTTCGTCTTTCATTCTTTCTTCTTTATTTCTTTCTTCTTTCTTTCTTTCTTCTTTCTTTATTTCTTCTTTCTTTCTTCTTTCTTTCTTCTTTCTTTCTTCTTTCTTTCTTTTTTCTTCTTTCTTTCTTCTTTCTTTCTTTCTTCTTTCCTTCTTCTTTCTTTCTCTCGTCTTTCTTTCTCTCGTCTTTCTTTCTCGTCTTTCTTTCTCTCGTCCTTATTTCTTTCGTCTTTCTTTCTTTTGTCTTTCTTTCTTTCGTCTTTCTTTCTTTCTTCTTTCTTTCTTTCTTCTTTCTTTCTTCTTTCTTTCTTTCTTCTTTCTTTCTTTCTTCTTTCTTTATTCATTCTTTCTTTCTTTCTTTCTTTCTTCCTTCTTTCTTTCTTCTTTCTTTCTTTCTTCTTTCTTTCTTTTTTCTTTATTTCTTTCTTCTTTCTTTCTTTTTTCTTTCTTCTTTCTTTCTTCTTTCTTTCTTTCTTTCTTCTTTCTTCTTTCCTTCTTTCTACTTTCTTCTTTCTTTCTTTCTTCTTTCTTCTTTCTTCTTTCTTCTTTCTTTCTTCTTTCTTTCTTTCTTCTTTCTTTCTCTCGTCTTTCTTTCTCTCGTCTTTCTTTCTTTCGTCTTTCTTTCTTTCGTCTTTCTCTCGTCTTTCTTTCCCTCGTCTTTCTTTCTCTTGTCTTTCGTCTTTCTTTCGTCTTTCTTTCTTTCATCTTTCTTTCGTCTGTCTTTCTTCTTTCTTTCATCTTTCTTTATTCATTCTTTCTTTCTTTCTTTCTTCTTTCTTTCTTTCTTCTTTCTTTCTTTCTCCTTTCTTCTTTCTTCTTTCTTTCTTTCTTCTTTCTTTCTTTCTTTCTTCTTTCTTCTTTCTTTCTTCTTTCTTTCTTTCTTCTTTCTTCTTTCTTTCTTTCTTCTTTCTTTCTTTCTTCTTTCATTCTTCTTTAATTCTTCTTTCTTTCTTCTTTCTTTCTTCTTTCTTTCTTCTTTCTTTCTTTCTTCTTTTCTTTCTCT
Source organism: Columba livia (assembly GCF_036013475.1). NCBI lineage: Eukaryota > Metazoa > Chordata > Aves > Columbiformes > Columbidae > Columba > Columba livia. The sequence goes on along the minus strand of NW_027043375.1, from coordinate 50,588 downwards.
CGTCTTTCTTTCTCTCGACTTTCTTTCTTTCTTACTTCTTTCTTTCTTTCGTCTTTCTCTCGTCTTTCTTTCTCTCGTCTTTCTTTCTCTCGTCTTTCTTTCTGTCGTCTTTCTTTATTTCTTCTTTCTTTCTTTCTTCTTTCTTTCTTTCTTCTTTCTTCTTTCTTCTTTCTTCTTTCTTCTTTCTTCTTTCTTCTTTCTTCTTTCTTCTTTCTTCTTTCTTCTTTCTTCTTTCTGTTTTTTTTCTTTCTTTCTTCTTTCTTTCTTTCTTCTTTCTTTCTTTCTTCTTTCTTTCTTTCTTCTTTCTTCTTTCTTTCTTCTTTCATTCTTCTTTCCTTCTTTCTTCTTTCTTTCTTTCTTCTTTCTTTCTTTCTTCTTTCTTTCTCTCGTCTTTCTTTCTCTCATCTTTCTTTCTCTCGTCTTTCTTTATTTTTTCTTTCTTTCTTTCTTCTTTCTTTCTTTCTTCTTTCTTCTTTCTTTCTTTCTTCTTTCTTTCTTTCTTTCTTCTTTCTTTCTTCTTTCTTTCTTCTTTCTTTCTTTCTTCTTTCTTATTTCTTTTTTTTTTCTTTCTTTCTTCTTTCTTTCTTTCTTTCTCTCTTTCTTCCATTCTTTCTTCTTTCTTTCTTTCGTCTTTCTTTCTCTAGTCTTTCTTTCTTTCTTCTTTCTTTCTTCTTTCTTTCTTCTTTCTTTCATCTTTCTTTCCTTCTTCTTTCCTTCTTCTTTCTTTCTTCTTTCTTTCTTTCTTCTTTCTTTGTTTCTTCTTTCTTTCTTCTTTAATTCTTGTTTCTTTCTACTTTCTTTCTTTATTCTTTCTTTCTTCTTTCTTTCTTTCTTCTTTTCTTTCTCTCGTCTTTCTTTCTCTCGACTTTCTTTCTTTCTTTCTTCTTTCTTTCTTTCGTCTTTCTCTCGTCTTTCTTTCTCTAGTCTTTCTTTCTGTCGTCTTTCTTTGTTTCTTCTTTCTTTCTTTCTTCTTTATTTCTTTCTTCTTTCTTCTTACATCTTTCTTCTTTCTTCTTTCTTCTTTCTTCTTTCTGTTTTTTTTCTTTCTTTCTTTTTTCTTTCTTTCTTCTTTCTTTCTTTTTTTCTTCTTTCTTCTTTCTTTCTTCTTTCTTTCTTTCTTCTTTCTTTCTTTCTTCTTTCTTTCTTCTTTCTTTCTTCTTTCTTTCTTTCTTCTTTCTTTCTTTCTTCTTTCTTTATTCATTCTTTCTTTCTTTCATTCTTCTTTCTTTCTTTCTTCTTTCTTTCTTTCTTCTTTATTTCTTTCTTCTTTCTTTCTTTCTTCTTTCTTTCTTTCTTCTTTCTTTCTTCTTTCTTTCTTCTTTCTTTCTTTCTTCTTTCTTATTTCTTTCTTTTTTTTCTTTCTTCTTTCTTTCTTTCTCTCTTTCTTCCATTCTTTCTTCTTTCTTTCTTTCGTCTTTCATTCTTTCTTCTTTATTTCTTTCTTCTTTCTTTCTTTCTTCTTTCTTTATTTCTTCTTTCTTTCTTCTTTCTTTCTTCTTTCTTTCTTCTTTCTTTCTTTTTTCTTCTTTCTTTCTTCTTTCTTTCTTTCTTCTTTCCTTCTTCTTTCTTTCTCTCGTCTTTCTTTCTCTCGTCTTTCTTTCTCGTCTTTCTTTCTCTCGTCCTTATTTCTTTCGTCTTTCTTTCTTTTGTCTTTCTTTCTTTCGTCTTTCTTTCTTTCTTCTTTCTTTCTTTCTTCTTTCTTTCTTCTTTCTTTCTTTCTTCTTTCTTTCTTTCTTCTTTCTTTATTCATTCTTTCTTTCTTTCTTTCTTTCTTCCTTCTTTCTTTCTTCTTTCTTTCTTTCTTCTTTCTTTCTTTTTTCTTTATTTCTTTCTTCTTTCTTTCTTTTTTCTTTCTTCTTTCTTTCTTCTTTCTTTCTTTCTTTCTTCTTTCTTCTTTCCTTCTTTCTACTTTCTTCTTTCTTTCTTTCTTCTTTCTTCTTTCTTCTTTCTTCTTTCTTTCTTCTTTCTTTCTTTCTTCTTTCTTTCTCTCGTCTTTCTTTCTCTCGTCTTTCTTTCTTTCGTCTTTCTTTCTTTCGTCTTTCTCTCGTCTTTCTTTCCCTCGTCTTTCTTTCTCTTGTCTTTCGTCTTTCTTTCGTCTTTCTTTCTTTCATCTTTCTTTCGTCTGTCTTTCTTCTTTCTTTCATCTTTCTTTATTCATTCTTTCTTTCTTTCTTTCTTCTTTCTTTCTTTCTTCTTTCTTTCTTTCTCCTTTCTTCTTTCTTCTTTCTTTCTTTCTTCTTTCTTTCTTTCTTTCTTCTTTCTTCTTTCTTTCTTCTTTCTTTCTTTCTTCTTTCTTCTTTCTTTCTTTCTTCTTTCTTTCTTTCTTCTTTCTTTCTTCTTTAATTCTTCTTTCTTTCTTCTTTCTTTCTTCTTTCTTTCTTCTTTCTTTCTTTCTTCTTTTCTTTCTCTCGTCTTTCTTTCTCTCGACTTTCTTTCTTTCTTACTTCTTTCTTTCTTTCGTCTTTCTCTCGTCTTTCTTTCTCTCGTCTTTCTTTCTCTCGTCTTTCTTTCTGTCGTCTTTCTTTATTTCTTCTTTCTTTCTTTCTTCTTTCTTTCTTTCTTCTTTCTTCTTTCTTCTTTCTTCTTTCTTCTTTCTTCTTTCTTCTTTCTTCTTTCTTCTTTCTTCTTTCTTCTTTCTGTTTTTTTTCTTTCTTTCTTCTTTCTTTCTTTCTTCTTTCTTTCTTTCTTCTTTCTTTCTTTCTTCTTTCTTCTTTCTTTCTTCTTTCTTTCTTCTTTCCTTCTTTCTTCTTTCTTTCTTTCTTCTTTCTTTCTTTCTTCTTTCTTTCTCTCGTCTTTCTTTCTCTCATCTTTCTTTCTCTCGTCTTTCTTTATTTTTTCTTTCTTTCTTTCTTCTTTCTTTCTTTCTTCTTTCTTCTTTCTTTCTTTCTTCTTTCTTTCTTTCTTTCTTCTTTCTTTCATCTTTCTTTCTTTCTTCTTTCCTTCTTCTTTCTTTCTTCTTTCTTTCTTTCTTCTTTCTTTGTTTCTTCTTTCTTTCTTCTTTAATTCTTGTTTCTTTCTACTTTCTTTCTTTATTCTTTCTTTCTTCTTTCTTTCTTTCTTCTTTTCTTTCTCTCGTCTTTCTTTCTCTCGACTTTCTTTCTTTCTTTCTTCTTTCTTTCTTTCGTCTTTCTCTCGTCTTTCTTTCTCTAGTCTTTCTTTCTGTCGTCTTTCTTTGTTTCTTCTTTCTTTCTTTCTTCTTTATTTCTTTCTTCTTTCTTCTTACATCTTTCTTCTTTCTTCTTTCTTCTTTCTTCTTTCTGTTTTTTTCTTTCTTTCTTTTTTCTTTCTTTCTTCTTTCTTTCTTTTTTCTTCTTTCTTCTTTCTTTCTTCTTTCTTTCTTTCTTCTTTCTTTCTTTCTTCTTTCTTTCTATCTTCTATCTTTCTTTCGTCTTTCTTTCTCCTTACTTTCTTTCTTCTTTCTTTCTTCTTTCTTTCTTTCTTCTTTCTTTCTTCTTTCTTTCTTCTTTCTTTCTTTCTTCTTTCTTTCTTCTTTCTTCTTTCTTTCTTCTTTCTTTCTTTCTTCTTTCTTCTTTCTTCTTTCTTTCTTCTTTCTTCTTTCTTTCTTCTTTCTTTCTTCTTTCTTTCTTTCTTCTTTCTTTCTTTCTTCTTTCTTTCTTCTGTCTTTCTTTCTTCTTTCTTTCTTTCTTCTTTCTTTCTACTTTCTTTCTTTCTTTCTTTCTTTCTTCTATTCTTTCTTCTTTCTTTCGTCTTTCTTTCTCTCGTCTTTCTTTCTCTCGTCTTTCTTTATTTTTTCTTTCTTTCTTTCTTCTTTCTTTCTTCTTTCTTTCTTTCTTCTTTCTTCCTACTTTCTTTCTTCTTTCTTTCTTTCTTCTTTCTTTCTTTCTTCTTTCTTTCTTTCTTTCTTCTTTCTTCTTTCTTTCTTCTTCCTTTCTTTCTTCTTTCTTCTTTCTTTCTTTCTTCTTTCTTTCTTCTTTCTTTCTTTCGTCTTTCTTTCTCTCGTCTTTCTTTCTTTCTTCTTTCTTTCTTCTTTCTTTCTTTCTTCTTTCCTTCTTCTTTCTTTCTCTCGTCTTTCTTTCTCTCGTCTTTCTTTCTCGACTTTCTTTCTCTCGTCCTTATTTCTTTCGTCTTTCTTTCTTTTGTCTTTCTTTCTTTCTTCTTTCTTTCTTCTTTCTTTCTTTCTTTCTTTCTTTCTTCTTTCTTTCTTTCTTCTTTCTTTATTCATTCTTTCTTTCTTTCTTTCTTTCTTTCTTTCTTTCTTTCTTCTTTCTTTCCTTCTTCTTTCTTTCTTCTTTATTTGTTTCTTCTTTCTTTCTTTCTTTCTTTTTTCTTCCTTCTTTCTTTCTTCTTACTTTCTTTTTCTTTCTTTCTTTCTTTTTTCTTTCTTTCTTTCTTTTTTCTTTCTTTCTTCTTTCTTACTTTCTTTCTTCTTTCTTCTTTCTTTCTTATTTCTTTCTTTCTTCTTTCTTTCTTTCTTCTTCCTTTCTTTCTCCTTTCTTTCTTTCTTCTTTCTTTCTTTTTTTCTTCTTTCTTCTTTCTTTCTTCTTTCTTTCTTTCTTCGTTCTTTCTTTCTTCTTTCTTTATTTCTTCTTTCTTTATTTCTTCTTTCTTTCTTTCTTTCTTTCTTCTTTCTTTCTTTCTTCTTTCGTCTTTCTTTCTTTCTTCTTTCTTTCTATCTTCTATCTTTCTTTCGTCTTTCTTTCTTCTTACTTTCTTTCTTCTTTCTTTCTTCTTTCTTTCTTCTTTCTTTCTTCTTTCTTTCTTCTTTCTTTCTTTCTTCTCTCTTTCTTTCTTCTTTCTTCTTTCTTCTTCCTTTCTTTCTTCTTTCTTTCTTTCTTCTTTCTTCTTTCTTTCCTTCTTCTTTCTTTCTTCTTTCTTCTTTCTTTCTTTCTTCTTTCTTTCTTCTTTCTTTCTTTCTTTTTTCTTTCTTTCTTCTTTCTTCTTTCTTTCTTTCTTCTTTCTTTCTTTCTTTCTTTCTTCTATTCTTTCTTCTTTCATTCTTTCGACTTTCTTTCTCTCGTCTTTCTTTCTCTCGTATTTCTTTCTCTCGTCTTTCTTTATTTTTTCTTTCTTTCTTTCTTTCTTCTTTCTTTCTTTCTTCTTTCTTTCTTTCTTCTTTCTTTCTTTCTTCTTTCTTTCTTCATTCTTTCTTTCTTTCTTTCCTTCTTTCTTTCTTTCTTTCTTTCTTTCTTTCTTTATTTCTTTCTTTCCTCTTTCTTTCTTTCTTTCTTTCTCTCTTTCTTCCATTCTTTCTTCTTTCTTTCTTTCGTCTTTCTTTCTCTCGTCTTTCTTTCTCTCGTCTTTCTTTCTCTCGTCTTCCTTTCTCCCGTCTTTCTTTCTTTCTTCTTTCTTTCTTCTTTCTTTCTTTCTTCTTTCTTTCTTCTTTCTTTCTCTCGTCTTTCTTTCTCTCGTCGTTCTTTCTCGTCTTTCTTTCTCTCGTCCTTATATCTTTTGTCTTTCTTTCTTTTTTCTTTCTTTCTCTCCCCTTTCTTTCTTCTTTTTTCTTCTTTCTTTCTTATTTCTTTCTTCTTTCTTTCTTTCTTTCTTCTTTTTTTCTTTCTTCTTTCTTCTTTCTTTATTCATTCTTTCTTTCTTTCTTATTTCTTTCTTTCTTCTTTCTTTCTTTCTTCTTTATTTCTTTCTTCTTTCTTTCTTTCTTCTTTCTTCCTTCTTTCTTTCTTCTTACTTTCTTTCTTCTTTCTTTCTTTCTTTTTTCTTTCCTTTTCCTTTCTTTCTCTCGTCTTTCTTTCTTTCTTCTTTCTTTCTTCTTTCTTTCTTTTTTCTTTCTTCTTTCTTTCTTTCTTCTTTATTTCTTCTTTCCTTCTCTCGTCTTTCTTTCTCTCGTCTTTCTTTCTTTCGTCTTTCTTTCTTTCGTCTTTCTCTCGTCTTTCTTACCCTCGTCTTTCTATCTCTCGTCTTTCGTCTTTCTTTCGTCTTTCTTTCTTTCGTCTTTCTTTCGTCTGTCTTTCTTCTTTCTTTCTTTCCTTCTTCTTTCTTTCTTCTTTCTTTCTTTCTTTCTTCTTTCTTTCTTTCTTCTTTATTTCTTCTTTCTTTCTTTCTTTCTTCTTTCTTCTTTCTTTATTCTTTCTTTATTTCTTCTTACTTTCTTTTTTCTTTATTTCTTTCTTCTTTCTTTCTTTCTTTCTTCTTTCTTCTTTCCTTCTTTCTACTTTCTTCTTTCTTTCTTTCTTCTTTCTTTCTTCTTTCTTTCTTCTTTCTTTCTTCTTTTTTCTTCTTTCCTTCTTCTTTCTTTCTTCTTTCTTTCTTTCTTCTTTCTTTCTTTCTCCTTTCTTCTTTCTTCTTTCTTTCTTTCTTCTTTCTTTCTTTCTTCTTTCTTCTTTCTTCTTTCTTCTTTCTTCTTTCTTCTTTCTTCTTTCTTCTTTCTTCTTTCTTCTTTCTTTCTTTCTTTTTTCTTCCTTTCTTTCTTCTTTCTTTCTTCTTTCTTTCTTTCTTCTCTCTTCTTTCTTTCTTCTTTCTTCTTTCTTTCTTCTTTCTTTCTTCTTTCCTTCTTTCTTCTTTCTTTCTTTCTTCTTTCTTTCTTTCTTCGTTCTTTCCCGCGTCTTTCTTTCTCTCGTCTTTCTTTCTCTCGTCTTTCTTTATTTTTTCTTTCTTTCTTTCTTCTTTCTTTCTTTCTTCTTTCTTCCTTCTTTCTTTCTTCTTTCTTTCTCTCTTCTTTCTTTCTTTCTTCTTTCTTTTTCTTTCTTCTTTCTTTCTTCTTTCTTTCTTTCTTCTTTCTTCTTTCTTTCTTTCTTCTTTCTATCTTCTTTCTTTCTTTCTTTCTCTCTTTCTTCCATTCTTTCTTCTTTCTTTCTTTCGTCTTTCTTTCTCTCGTCTTTCTTTCTTTCTTCTTTCTTTCTACTTTCTTTCTTCTTTCTTTCTTTCTTCTTTCCTTCTTCTTTCTTTCTCTCGTATTTCTTTCTCTCTTCTTTCTTTCTCGTCTTTCTTTCTCTCGTCCTTATTTCATTCGTCTTTCTTTCTTTTGTCTTTCTTTCTTTCGTCTTTCTTTCTTTCTTGTTTCTTTCTTTCTTCATTCTTTCTTCTTTCTTTCTCTCTTTCTTCTTTCTTTCTTTCTTCTTTCTTTATTCTTTCTTTCTTTCTTTCTTTCTTTCTTTCTTTCTTTCTTTCTTTCTTTCTTTCTTTCTTCTTTCTTTCTTTCTGCTTTCTTTATTCTTTATTTCTTTCTTCTTTCTTTCTTTCTTTTTTCTTCCTTCTTTCTTTCTTCTTACTTTCTTTCTTCTTTCTTTCTTTCTTTTTTCTTTCTTTCTTTCTTTTTTCTTTCTTTCTTCTTTTTTCTTTCTTCTTTCTTTCTTTCTTCTTTCTTTCTTCTTTTTTCTATCTTCATTCTTTCTTCTTTCTTTCTTTCTTCTTTCTTTCGTTCTTTCTTCTTTCTTTCTTTCTTCTTTCTTTCTTCATTCTTTCTTTCTTTCTTCTTTCTTTCTTTCTTCTTTCTTTCTTTCTTCTTTCTTCTTTCTTTCTTTCTTTCTTCTTTCTTCTTTCCTTCTTCTTTCTTTCTTTCTTCTTTCTTTCTTTCGTCTTTCTCTCGTCTTTCTTTCTCTCGTCTTTCTTTCTCTCGTCTTTCTTTCTCTCGTCTTTATTTCTCTCGTGTTTCTTTCTTTCGTCTTTCTTTCGTCTTTCGTCTTTCTTTCGTCTTTCTTTCGTCTGTCTTTCTTTCTTCTTTCTTTCTTACTTTTTTCTTTCTTTCTTCTTTCTTTCTTTCTCCTTACTTTCTTCTTTCTTTCTTTCTTTCTTTCTTCTTCCTTTCTTTCTTCTTTCTTTCTTCTTTCTTTCTTCTTTCTTTCTTTCTTCTTTCCTTCTTCCTTTTTTCTTCTTTCTTTCTTTCGTCTTTCTTTCTCTCGTCTTTCCTTCTCTCGTCTTTCTTTCTCTCATCTTTCTTTCTCTCGTCTTTCTTTCTCTCATCTTTCTTTCTTTCGTCTTTGATTCTTTCTTCTTTCTTTCTTCATTCTTTCTTTCCTTCTTTCTTTCTTCTTTCATTCTTTCTTCTCTCTTTCTTTCTTCTTTATTTCTTTCTTCTTTCTTTCTTTCTTCTTTCTTCCTTCTTTCTTTCTTCTTACTTTCTTTCTTCTTTCTTTATTTCTTCTTTCTTCTTTCTTTCTTCTTTCTTTCTTTCTTCTTTCTTTCTTTCTTTTTTTCTTTCTTCTTTCTTTCTTCTTTCTTTCTTCTTTATTCTTTCTTCTTTCTTTCTTTCTTCTTTCTTTCTTTCTTCTTTCTTTCTTTCTTTCTTCTTTCTTCTTTCTTTCTTCTTTCTTTCTTCTTTCTTTCTTTCTTCTTTCTTCTTTCTTTCTTTCTTCTTTCTTTGTTTCTTCTTTCTTTCTTTCTTCTTTCTTCTTTCTTTCTTTCTTCTTTCTTCTTTCTTTCTTTCTTCTTTCTTTCTTTCTTCTTTCTTTCTTTCTTCTTTCTTTCTTTCTTCTATCTTTCCTTCGTCTTTCTTTCTTCTTTCCTTCTTTCTTCGTTCTCTCTTTCTTCTTTCTTTCTTCTTTCTTTCTTCTTTCTTTCTTCTTTCTTTCTTCTTTCTTTCCTCCTTCTTTCTTTCTTTCTTCTTTCTTTCTTCTTTCCTTTTTTCTTTCTTTCTTTCTTCCATTCTTTCTTCTTTCGTCTTTCTTTCTCTCGTCTTTCTTTCTCTCGTCTTTCTTTCTCTCGTCTTTCTTTCTTTCTTCTTTCTTTCTTCTTTCTTTCTTCTTTCTTTCTTCTTTCTTTCTTTCTTCTTTCTTTCTTTTTTCTTTCTCTCGTCTTTCTTTCTCTCGTCTTTATTTCTTTCGTATTTCTTTCTTTTGTCTTTCTTTCTTTCGTCTTTCTCGCTTTCTCCTCTCTTTCTTTCTTCTTTCATTCTTTCTTCTTTCTTTCATATTTTTCTTTCTTCTTTCTTTCTTCTTTCTTTCTTTCTTCTTTCTTTCTATCTCCTTTCTTCCTTCTTTCTTCTTACTTTCTTTCTTCTTTCTTTCTTCTTTTTTTCTTCTTTCTTCTTTCTTTCTTTCTTCTTTCTTTATTTCTTCCTTCTTTTTTCTTTCATTCTTTCTTTCTTTCTTTCTTCCATTTTTCCTTCTTTCTTTCTTTCTTCTTTCTTTCTTTCTTTCTTCTTTCTTTCTTTCTTCTTTCTTTGTTTCTTCTTTCTTTCTTTCTTCTTTCTTCTTTCTTTCTTCTTTCTTCATTTCTTCTTCTTTCTTTCGTCTTTCTCTCTCTCGTGTTTCTTTCTCTCGTCTTTCTTTCTCTCGTCTTTCTTTCTCTCGTGTTTCTTTCTTTCGTCTTTCTTTCGTCTTTCTTTCGTCTTTCTTTCTTTCGTCTTTCTTTCGTCTGTCTTTCTTTCTTCTTTCTTTCTTTCTTTTTTCTTTCTTTCTTCTTTTTTCTATATTCTTTCTTTCTTCTTTCTTTCGTTCTTTCTTTCTACTTTCTTTCTTTCTTCTTTCTTTCTTTCTACTTTCTTTCTTTCTTCTTTCTTTCTTTCTTCTATCTTTCTTTCGTCTTTCTTTCTTCTTTCATTCTTTCTTCGTTCTTTCTTTTTTCTTTCTTTCTTCTTTCTTTCTTCTTTCTTTCTTCTTTCTTTCTTCTTTCTTTCTTCCTTATTTCTTTCTTTCTTCTTTCTTTCTATCTCCTTTCTTCCTTCTTTCTTCTTACTTTCTTTCTTCTTTCTTTCTTTCTTTTTTCTTTCTTTCTTTCTTCTTTCTTTCTTTCTTCTTTCTTTCCTTCTTTCTTCTTTCTTCTTTCTTTCTTCTTTCTTTCTTCTTTCTTTCTTTCTTTCTTCTTTATTTCTTTCTTCTTTCTTTCTTTCTTCTTTCTTTCTTTCTTTCTTCTTTCTTCTTTCTTCTTTCTTTCCTTCTTTCTTATTTCTTCTTTCTTTCTTCTTTCTTTCTTTCTTTTTTCTTTCTTTCTTTCTTTCTTTCTTCTTTCTTCTTTCCTTCTTTCTTCTTTCTTTCTTCTTTCTTATTTCTTCTTTCTTTCTCTCGTCTTTCTTTCTCTCGTCTTTTTTTCTTTCGTCTTTCTTTCTTTCGTCTTTCTCTCGTCTTTCTTTCCCTCGTAATTCTTTCTCTCGTCTTTCTTTCTCTCGTCTTCCTTTCTTTCTTCTTTCTTTCTTCTTTCTTTCTTCTTTCTTTCTTCTTTCTTTCTTTCTTCTTTCTTTCTCTCATCTTTCTTTCTCTCGTCTTTCTTTCTTTCGTCTTTCTTTCTTTCGTCTTTCTCTCGTCTTTCTTTCCCTCGTCTTTCTTTCTCTCGTCTTTCTTTCTCTCGTCTTTCTTTCTCTCGTCTTTCTTAATTTCTTCTTTCTTTCTTTCTTCTTTCTTTCTTTCTTCTTTCTTTCTTTCTTCTTTCTTTCTTTCTTTCTTCTTTCTTTCTTTCTTTCTTCTTTCTTTCTTCTTTCTTCTTTCTTTCTTTCTTCTTTCTTTCTTCTTTCTTTCTTTCTTTCTTTCTTTCTTTCTTTCTTTCTTCCACTCTTTCTTCTTTATTTCTTTCTTTCGTCTTTCTTTCTCTCGTCTTTCTTTCTCTCGTCTTTCTTAATTTCTTCTTTCTTTCTTTCTTCTTTCTTTCTTTCTTCTTTTTTTCTTTCTTCTTTCTTTCTTCCTTATTTCTTTCTTTCTTCTTTCTTTCTATCTCCTTTCTTCCTTCTTTCTTCTTACTTTCTTTCTTCTTTCTTTCTTTCTTTTTTCTTTCTTTCTTTCTTCTTTCTTTCTTTCTTCTTTCTTTCCTTCTTTCTTCTTTCTTCTTTCTTTCTTCTTTCTTTCTTCTTTCTTTCTTTCTTTCTTCTTTATTTCTTTCTTCTTTCTTTCTTTCTTCTTTCTTTCTTTCTTTCTTCTTTCTTCTTTCTTCTTTCTTTCCTTCTTTCTTATTTCTTCTTTCTTTCTTCTTTCTTTCTTTCTTTTTTCTTTCTTTCTTTCTTTCTTCTTTCTTCTTTCCTTCTTTCTTCTTTCTTTCTTCTTTCTTATTTCTTCTTTCTTTCTCTCGTCTTTCTTTCTCTCGTCTTTTTTTCTTTCGTCTTTCTTTCTTTCGTCTTTCTCTCGTCTTTCTTTCCCTCGTAATTCTTTCTCTCGTCTTTCTTTCTCTCGTCTTCCTTTCTTTCTTCTTTCTTTCTTCTTTCTTTCTTCTTTCTTTCTTCTTTCTTTCTTTCTTCTTTCTTTCTCTCATCTTTCTTTCTCTCGTCTTTCTTTCTTTCGTCTTTCTTTCTTTCGTCTTTCTCTCGTCTTTCTTTCCCTCGTCTTTCTTTCTCTCGTCTTTCTTTCTCTCGTCTTTCTTTCTCTCGTCTTTCTTAATTTCTTCTTTCTTTCTTTCTTCTTTCTTTCTTTCTTCTTTCTTTCTTTCTTCTTTCTTTCTTTCTTTCTTCTTTCTTTCTTTCTTTCTTCTTTCTTTCTTCTTTCTTCTTTCTTTCTTTCTTCTTTCTTTCTTCTTTCTTTCTTTCTTTCTTTCTTTCTTTCTTCCACTCTTTCTTCTTTCTTTCTTTCTTTCGTCTTTCTTTCTCTCGTCTTTCTTTCTCTCGTCTTTCTTAATTTCTTCTTTCTTTCTTTCTTCTTTCTTTCTTTCTTCTTTTTTTCTTTCTTTCTTTCTTTCTTTCTTCTTTCTTTCTTTCTCTCTTCTTTCTTTCTTTCTTCTTTCTTCTTTCTTTCTTTCTTCTTTCTTTCTTCTTTCATTCTTTCTTTCTTTCTTTCTTCCACTCTTTCTTCTTTCTTTCTTTCGTCTTTCTTTCTCTCGTCTTTCTTTCTCTCGTCTTTCTTTCTCTCGTCTTCCTTTCTTTCTTCTTTCTTTCATCTTTCTTTCTTTCTTCTTTCTTTCTTATTTCTTTCTTTCTTCTTTCTTTCTCTCTTCTTTCTTTCTCTCGTCTTTCTTTCTTTCGTCTTTCTTTCTTTCGTCTTTCTCTCGTCTTTCTTTCCCTCGTCTTTCTTTCTCTCGTCTTTCTTTCTCTCGTCTTTCTTTCTTTCTTTCGTCTTTCTTTCTTTCTTCTTTCTCTCGTCTTTCTTTCTCTCGTCTTTCTTTCTCTCGTCTTTCTTAATTTCTTCTTTCTTTCTTTCTTCTTTCTTTCTTCCTTCTTTCTTTCTTTCTTCTTTCTTTCTTTCTTTCTTCTTTCTTTCTTTCTTTCTTCTTTCTTTCTTCTTTCTTCTTTCTTTCTTTCTTCTTTCTTTCTTCTTTCATTCTATCTTCTTTCTTTCTTCCACTCTTTCTTCTTTCTTTCTTTCTTTTGTCTTTCTTTCTCTCGTCTTTCTTCCTCTCGTCTTTCTTAATTTCTTCTTTCTTTCTTTCTTCTTTCTTTCTTTCTTCTTTTTTTCTTTCTTCTTTCTTTCTTTCTTTCTTCTTTCTTTCTTTCTTTCTCCTTTCTTTCATTCTTCTTTCTTCTTTCTTTCTTTCTTCTTTCTTTCTTCTTTCATTCTTTCTTTCTTTTTTTCTTCCACTCTTTCTTCTTTCTTTCTTTCTTTCGTCTTTCTTTCTCTCGTCTTTCTTTCTCTCGTCTTTCTTTCTCTCGTTTTTCTTTCTTTCTTCTTTCTTTCTTCTTTCTTTCTTCTTTCTTTCTTTCTTCTTTCTTTCTTCTTTCTTTCTCTCGTCTTTCTTTCTCTCGTCATTCTTTCTCCTCTTACTTTCTCTCGTCTTTATTTCTTTCTTCTTTCTTTCTTTTGTCTTTCTTTCATTCGTCTTTCTTTCTTCTTTCTTTCTTTCTTCTTTCTTTCTTTCTTATTTCTTGCTTCTTTTTTCTTTCTTCATTCTTTCTTCTTTCTTTCTTTCTTCTTTCTTTCTTTCTTCTTTCTTTCTTCATTCTTTCTTTCTTTCTTTCTTTCTTCTTTCTTTCTTTCTTCTTTCTTTCTTTCGTCTTTCTCTCGTCTTTATTTCTCTCGTGTTTCTTTCTTTCGTCTTTCTTTCGTCTTTCTTTCGTCTTTCTTTCGTCTGTCTTTCTTTCTTCTTCCTTTCTTTCTTTCTTTTTTCTTTCTTTCATTCTTCTTTCTTTCTTTCTTTCTTTCTTCCTTTTTTCTTCTTTCTTTCTTTCGTCTTTCTTTCTCTCGTCTTTCCTTCTCTCATCTTTCTTTCTCTCATCTTTCTTTCTCTCGTCTTTCTTTCTCTCGTCTTTCTTTGTTTCGTCTTGGTTTCTTTCTTCTTTCTTTCTTCATTCTTTCTTTCTTTCTTTCTTTGTTCTTTCTTTCTTTTTTCTTTCTTTCTTTCTTTCTTCGTTATTTCTTTCTTTTTTCTTTCTTTCTTCTTTCTTTCTTTCTTCTTTCTTTCTTTCTTTCTTCTTTCTTTCATTCTTCTATCTTTCTTTCGTCTTTCTTTCTTCTTTCCTTCTTTCTTCGTTCTTTCTTTTTTCTTTCTTTCTTCTTTCTTCTTATTTCTTTCTTCTTTCTTTCTTCTTTCGTTCTTCCTTCTTTCTTTCTTTCTTCTTTCTTTCTTCATTCTTTCTTTCTTTCTTTCTTTCTTTCTTTCTTAAATTCTTTCCTCTTTCTTTCTTTCGTCTTTCTTGTTTTCTTCTTTCTTTATTTCTTCTTTCTTTCTTTCTTTCTTCTTTCTTTGTTTCTTCTTTCTTTCTTCTTTCTTTTATTCTTCTTTCTTTCTTCTTTCATTCTTTCTTCTTTCTTTCTTTCTTTCTTTCTTCTTTCTTTCTTTCTTACTTCTTTCTTTCTTTCTTCTTTCTTTGTTTCTTCTTTCTTTCTTCTTTCTTTCTTTCTTCTCTTTCTTTCTTCTTTTCTTTCTCTCGTCTTTCTTTCTCTCGTATTTCTTTATTTCTTCTTTCCTTCTTTCTTCTTTCTTTCTTTCTTCTTTCTTTCTTCTTTCTTCCTTCTTTCTTTCTTCTTTCTTTCTTTCTTCTTTCTTTCTTTCTTTCTTCTTTCTTTCTTTCTTCTTTCTTTCTTTCTTCTTTCTTCTTTCTTTCTTTCTTCTTTCATTCTTCTTTCATTCTTTCTTTCTTTCTCCCTTTTTTTCTTCTTTCTTTCTTTCGTCTTTCTTTCTCTCGTCTTTCTTTCTCTCGTCTTTCTTTCCCACGTTTTTATTTCTTTCTTCTTTCTTTCTTCTTTCTTTCTACCTTCTGTCTTTCTTCTTTCTTTCTTCTTTCTTTCTCTCGTCTTTCTTTCTCTCGTCTTTCTTACTCGTCTTTCTTTCTCTCATCTTTATTTCTTTCGTCTTTCTTTCTTTTGTCTTTCTTTCTTTCGTCTTTTTTCCTTTCTTCTTTCTTTCTTTCCTCTTTCTTTCTTCTTTCTTTCTTCTTTTTTCTTTCTTCATTCTTTCTTCTTTCTTTCTTTCTTCTTTCTTTCTTTCTTTCTTCTTTCTTTCTTTCTTCTTTCTTTCTTCATTCTTTCTTTCTTTCTTCTTTCTTTCTTTCTTCATTCTTTCTTTCTTTCTTCTTTCTTTTCTTTCTTCTTTCTTCTTTCTTTCTTCTTTCTTTCTTTCTTCTTTCTCTCTTTCGTCTTTCTCTCGTCTTTCTTTCTCTCGTCTTTATTTCTCTCGTGTTTCTTTCTTTCGTCTTTCTTTCGTCTTTCTTTTGTCTTTCTTTCTTTCGTCTTTCTTTCGTCTGTCTTTCTTTCCTCTTTCTTTCTTTCTTTTTTCTTTCTTTCTTCTTTCTTTCTTTATTCTTTCTTTCTTCTTTCTTTCTTTCTTTCTTTTTTCTTTCTTTCTTTCTTCTTTCTTTCTTCTTTCTTTCTTCTTTCTTTCTTTCTTCTTTCCTTCTTTCTTCTTTCTTTCTTTCTTTCTTGCTTTTTTCTTCTTTCTTTCTTTCGTCTTTCTTTCTCTCGTCTTTCCTTCTCTCGTCTTTCTTTCTCTCATCTTTCTTTCTCTCGTCTTTCTTTCTCTCGTCTTTCTTTCTTTCGTCTTTGTTTCTTTCTTCTTTCTTTCTTCATTCTTTCTTTCCTTCTTTCTTTCTTTCGTCTTTCTCTCGTCTTTCTTTCTCTTGTCTTTCTTTCTCTCGTCTTTCTTTCTCTCGTCTTTATTTCTCTCCTGTTTCTTTCTTTCGTCTTTCTTTCGTCTTTCTTTCGTCTTTCTTTCTTTCGTCTTTCTTTCGTCTGTCTTTCTTTCTTCTTTCTTTCTTTCTTTTTTCTTTCTTTCTTCTTTCTTTCCTTATTCTTTCTTTCTTCTTTCTTTCTTTCTTTCTTTCTTTCTTTCTTCTTTATTTCTTTCTTCTTTCTTTCTTCTTTCTTTCTATCTCCTTTATTCCTTCTTTCTTCTTACTTTCTTTCTCTTTCTTTCTTTCTTTTTTCTTTCTTTCTTTCTTCTTTCTTTCTTTCTTCTTTCTTTCCTTCTTTCTTCTTCTTCTTTCTTCTTCTTTCTTTCTTTCTTTCTTTCTTCTTTCTTCTTTCCTTCTTTCTTCTTCTTCTTTCTTTCTTTCTTCTTCTTTCTTCTTTCTTTCTTCTTTCTTTCTTCTTTCCTTCTTCTTTCTTTCTTCATTCTTTCTTTCTTATTTCTTTCTTTCTCCTTTCTTCTTTCTTCTTTCTTTCTTTCTTCTTTCTTTCTTTCTTCTTTCTTCTTTCTTTCTTCTTTCTTTCTTTCTTCTTTCTTCTTTCTTTCTTCATTCTTTCTTTCTTCTTTCTTTGTTTCTTCTTTCGTTCTTCTTTAATACTTCTTTCTTTCTTCTTTCTTCTTTCTTTCTTTCTTCTTTCTTCTTTCTTCTTCTTTCTTCTTCTTTCTTCTTTCTTTCTTCTTCTTCCTTCTTTCTTCTTTAATTCTTCTTTCTTTCTTCTTTCTTTCTTTCTTCTTTCTTTCTTCTTTCTTTCTTTCTTCTTTCTTTCTCTCGTCTTTCTTTCTCTCGACTTTCTTTCTTTCTTTCTTCTTTCTTTCTTTCGTCTTTCTTTCTATCTCCTTTCTTCCTTCTTTCTTCTTTCTTTCTTTCTTTCTTCTTTCTTTCTTTCTTCTTTCTTTCTTTCTTTCTTTTTTCTTTCTTCTTTCTTCTTTCTTTCTTTCTTCTTTCTTTATTTCTTCTTTCTTTCTTTTTTCTTTCTTTCTTTCTTCTTTCTTTCTTTCTTCTTTCTTCTTTCCTTCTTTCTTCTTTCTTTCTTTCTTCTTTCTTTCTTTCTTCTTTCTTTCTTCTTTCTTTCTTCTTTCTTTCTTCTTTCCTTCTTCTTTCTTTCTTCATTCTTTCTTTCTTCTTTCTTTCCTACTCCTTTCTTCTTTCTTCTTTCTTTCTTTCTTCTTTCTTTCTTTCTTTCTTTCTTCTTTCTTCTTTCTTTCTTCTTTCTTTCTTTCTTCTTTCCTCTTTCTTTCTTTCTTCTTTCTTTCTTCTTCTTTCTTTGTTTCTTCTTCTTTCTTCTTTAATTCTTCTTTCTTTCTTCTTTCTTCTTGTTCTTTCTTTCTTCTTTCTTTCTTTCTTCTTGTCTTTCTCTCGTCTTTCTTTCTCTCGACTTTCTTTCTTTCTTTCTTCTTTCTTTCTTTCGTCTTTCTCTCGTCTTTCTTTCTCTCGTCTTTCTTACTCGTCTTTCTTTCTCTCATCTTTA
Source organism: Columba livia (assembly GCF_036013475.1). Taxonomy (NCBI): domain Eukaryota; kingdom Metazoa; phylum Chordata; class Aves; order Columbiformes; family Columbidae; genus Columba; species Columba livia. Next base: position 34,233 of record NW_027043375.1, on the reverse strand, counting down.
TTTCTTTCGTCTTTCTTTCTTTTGTCTTTCTTTCTTTCGTCTTTTTTTCTTTCTTCTTTCTTTCTTTCTTCTTTCTTTCTTCTTTCTTTCTTCTTTTTTCTTTCTTCATTCTTTCTTCTTTCTTTCTTTCTTCTTTCTTTCTTTCTTTCTTCTTTCTTCTTCTTCTTTCTTCTTTCTTCTTTCTTCTTTCTTCTTTCTTCTTTCTTCTTTCTTCTTTCTTCTTTCTTCTTTCTTCTTTCTTTCTTTCTTTCTTCTTTCTTTCTTTCTTCTTTCTTTCTTTCTTCTTTCTTCTTTCTTTCTTCTTTCTTTCTTTCTTCTTCTTATTTCTTTCTTTCTTCTTTCTTTCTTCTTTCTTTCTTTCTTTCTTTCTCTCTTTCTTCCATTCTTTCTTCTTTCTTTCTTCTTTCTTATTTCTTTCTTTCTTCTTTCTTTCTTCTTTCTTTCTTTCTCTCTTTCTTCATTCTTTCTTCTTTCTTTCTTTCGTCTTTCTTTCTCTCGTCTTTCTTTCTTTCTTCTTTCTTCTTCTTTCTTTCTTCTTTCTTTCTCCTTTCCTTCTTCTTTCTTTCTCTCGTCTTTCTTTCTCTCGTCTTTCTTTCTCGTCTTTCTTTTCTCTCGTCCTTATTTCTTTCGTCTTTCTTTCTTTTGTCTTTCTTTCTTTCGTCTTTCTTTCTTTCTTCTTTCTTTCTTTCTTCATTCTTTCTTCTTTCTTTCTTTCTTCTTTCTTTCTCTCTTCTTTCTTTCTTTCTTCTTTCTTTCTTCATTCTTTCTTTCTTCTTTCTTTCTTCTTTCTTTCTTCTTCTTTCTTTCTTTCGTCTTTCTCTCGTCTTTATTTCTCTCGTGTTTCTTTCTTTCGTCTTTCTTTCGTCTTTCTTTCGTCTTTCTTTCGTCTTTCTTTCGTCTGTCTTTCTTTCTTCTTTCTTTCTTTCTTTCTTTATTCTTTCTTTCTTCTTTCTTTCTTCTTTCTTTCTTCTTTCTTTCTTCTTTCTTTCTTTCTTCCTTTCTTCCTTTTTTCTTCTTTCTTTCTTTCGTCTTTCTTTCTCTCGTCTTTCCTTCTCTCATCTTTCTTTCTCTCATCTTTCTTTCTCTCGTCTTTCTTTGTTTCGTCTTGGTTTCTTTCTTCTTTCTTTCTTCATTCTTTCTTTCTTTGTTCTTTCTTTCTTTCTTCTTTCTTTCTTTCTTTCTTCTTTATTTCTTTCTTCTTTCTTTCTTTCTTCTTTCTTTCTTTCTTCTTTCTTTCTTTCTTTCTTCTTTCTTCTTTCTTCTTTCTTTCTTCTTTCTTTCTTTCTTCTTTCTTCTTTCTTTCTTTCTTCTTTCTTATTTCTTCTTTCTTTCTTTCTTTCTTCATTCTTTCTTTCTTCTTTCTTCTTTGTTTCTTTCTTCTTTCTTTCTTTCTTCTTTCTTTCTTTCTTCTATCTTTCTTTCGTCTTTCTTTCTTCTTTCCTTCTTTCTTCGTTCTTTCTTTTTTCTTTCTTTCTTCTTTCTTCTTCTTTCTTTCTCCTTTCTTTCTTCTTTCTTTCTTCTTTCTTTCTTCTTTCTTTCTCCTTTCCTTCTTCTTTCTTTCTCTCGTCTTTCTTTCTCTCGTCTTTCTTTCTCGTCTTTCTTTCTCTCGTCCTTATTTCTTTCGTCTTTCTTTCTTTTGTCTTTCTTTCTTTCGTCTTTCTTTCTTTCTTCTTTCTTTCTTCTTCTTTCTTTCTTCTTTCTTTCTTTCTTCTTTCTTTCTTTCTTCTTTCTTGCTTCTTTTTTCTTTCTTCATTCTTTCTTCTTTCTTTCTTTCTTCTTTCTTTCTCTCTTCTTTCTTTCTTTCTTCTTTCTTTCTTCATTCTTTCTTTCTTTCTTTCTTTCTTCTTTCTTTCTTTCTTCTTTCTTTCTTTCGTCTTTCTCTCGTCTTTATTTCTCTCGTGTTTCTTTCTTTCGTCTTTCTTTCGTCTTTCTTTCGTCTTTCTTTCGTCTTTCTTTCGTCTGTCTTTCTTTCTTCTTTCTTTCTTTCTTTATTCTTTCTTTCTTCTTTCTTTCTTCTTTCTTTCTTTCTTTCTTTCTTCTTTCTTTCTTTCTTCCTTTCTTCCTTTTTTCTTCTTTCTTTCTTTCGTCTTTCTTTCTCTCGTCTTTCCTTCTCTCATCTTTCTTTCTCTCATCTTTCTTTCTCTCGTCTTTCTTTGTTTCGTCTTGGTTTCTTTCTTCTTTCTTTCTTCATTCTTTCTTTCTTTGTTCTTTCTTTCTTTCTTCTTTCTTTCTTTCTTTCTTCTTTATTTCTTTCTTCTTTCTTTCTTTCTTCTTTCTTTCTTTCTTCTTTCTTTCTTTCTTTCTTCTTTCTTCTTTCTTCTTTCTTTCTTCTTTCTTTCTTTCTTCTTTCTTCTTTCTTTCTTTCTTCTTTCTTTATTTCTTCTTTCTTTCTTTCTTTCTTCATTCTTTCTTTCTTCTTTCTTCTTTCTTTCTTTCTTCTTTCTTTCTTCTTCTTTCTTTCTTTCTTCTATCTTTCTTTCGTCTTTCTTTCTTCTTTCCTTCTTTCTTCGTCTTTCTTTTTTCTTTCTTTCTTCTTTCTTCTTCTTTCTTTCTCCTTTCTTTCTTCTTTCTTTCTCCTTCTTTCTTCTCTTTCTTCTTTCTTTCTTCTTTCTTTCTTTCTTCTTTCCTTCTTTTTTCTTTCTTTCTTTCTTTCTTCCTTTTTTCTACTTTCTTTCTTTCGTCTTTCTTTCTCTCGTCTTTCCTTCTCTCGTCTTTTTTCTCTCATCTTTCCTTCTCTCGTCTTTCTTTCTCTCGTCTTTCTTACTTTCGTCTTTGTTTCTTTCTTCTTTCTTTCTTCATTCTTTCTTTCCTTCTTTCTTTCTTCTCTCTTCCTTTCGTCTTTCTCTCGTCTTTCTTTCTCTCGTCTTTCTTTCTCTCCTCTTTCTTTCTCTCGTCTTTATTTCTCTCGTGTTTTTTTCTTTCGTCTTTCTTTCGTCTTTCCTTCGTCTTTCTTTCGTCTGCCTTTCTTTCTTCTTTCTTTCTTTCTTTCTTTTTTCTTTCTTTCTTCTTTCTTTCCTTATTCTTTCTTTCTTCTTTCTTTCTTTCTTTCTTTCTTTCTTTCTTTCTTTCTTTCTTTCTTTCTTTCTTTCTTTCTTTCTTTCTTTCTTTCTTCCTTCCTTCCTTCTTTCTTCCTTCTTTATTTCTTTCTTCTTTATTTCTTTCTTCTTTCTTTCTTTCTTCTTTCTTTCTATCTCCTTTTTTCCTTCTTGCTTCTTACTTTCTTTCTACTTTCTTTCTTTCTTTTTTCTTTCTTTCTTTCTTCTTTCTTTCTTTCTTCTTTCTTTCCTTCTTTCTTCTTTCTTCTTTCTTCTTTCTTTCTTCTTTCTTTCTTTCTTTCTTCTTTCTTCTTTCCTTCTTTCTTCTTTCTTCTTTCTTTCTTTCTTCTTTCTTTCTTCTTTCTTTCTTCTTTCTTTCTTCTTTCCTTCTTCATTCTTTCTTTCTTCTTTCTTTCTTTCTCCTGTCTTCTTTCTTCTTTCTTCTTTCTTTCTTTCTTTCTTCTTTCTTCTTTCTTTCTTCTTTCTTTCTTTCTTCTTTCTTTCTTTTTTTCTTCTTTCTTTCTTTTTTCTTTCTTTGTTCTTCTTTCTTTCTTCTTTAATTCTTCTTTCTTTCTTCTTTCTTTCTTTCTTTCTTCTTTCTTCTTTCTTTCTTTCTTCTTTCTTTCCTTCTTCTTTCTTTCTTTCTTCTTTCTTTCTTCTTTAATTCCTCTTTCTTTCTTCTTTCTTTCTTCTTTCTTTCTTCTTTCTTTCTTTCTTCTTTTCTTTCTCTCGTCTTTCTTTCTCTCGACTTTCTTTCTTTCTTTCTTCTTTCTTTCTTTCGTCATTCTCTCGTCTTTCTTTCTCTCGTCTTTCTTTCTGTCCTCTTTCTTGCTTTCTTCTTTCTTTCTTTCTCCTTTCTTTCTTCTTTCTTTTCTTTCTTCTTTCTTTCTTCTTTCTTTCCTTTCTTCTTTCTTTATTTTTTCTTTCTTTCTTTCTTCTTTCTTTCTTTCTTCTTTCTTCCTTCTTTCTTTCTTCTTTCTTTCTTTCTTCTTTCTTTCTTTCTTTCTTCTTTCTTTCTTCTTTCTTTCTTCTTTCTTTCTTTCTTCTTTCTTATTTCTTTCTTTCTTCTTTCTTTCTTCTTTCTTTCTTTCTTTCTCTCTTTCTTCCATTCTTTCTGCTTTCTTTCTTTCGTCTTTCTTTCTCTCGTCTTTCTTTCTTTCTTCTTTCTTTCTTCTTTCTTTCTTCTTTCTTTCTTTCTTCTTTCCTTCTTCTTTCTTCCTCTCGTCTTTCTTTCTCTCGTCTTTCTTTCTCGTTTTTCTTTCTCACGTCCTTATTTCTTTCGTCTTTCTTTCTTTTGTCTTTCTTTCTTTCGTCTTTCTTTCTTTCTTCTTTCTTTCTTTATTCTTTCTTTCTTCTTTCTTTCTTTCTTCTTTCTTTATTCATTCTTTCTTTCTTTCCTTCTTTCTTCTCTCTCTCTTTCTTCTTTCTTTCTTTCTTCTTTTTTTCTTTCTTCTTTCTTTCTTTCTTTTTTCTTTCTTTCTTTCTTCTTTCTTTCTTCTTTCTTTCTTTTTTCTTCTTTCTACTTTCTTTCTTTCTTTCTTTCTTTCTTCTTTCTTTCTTCTTTCTTTCTTTCTTCTTTCTTTCTTCTTTTCTTCTTCTTCTTTCTTTCTTCTTTCTTTCTTTCTTCGTTCTTTCTTTCTTCTTTCTTCTTTCTTCCTTTCTTCTTTCTTTATTTCTTCTTTCTTTCTTTCTTCTTCCTTCTTTCTTTCTTTCTTCTTTCGTCTTTCTTTCTTTTTTCTTTCTTTCTTCTTTCTTTCTTTCTTTCTTTCTTCTTTCTTTCATTCTTCTTTCTTTCTATCTTCTATCTTTCTTTCTTTCTTCTTTCTTCTTTCTTTCTTTCTTCTTTCTTTCTTCTTTCTTTCGTCTTTCTTTCTCTCGTCTTTCTTTATTTTTTCTTTCTTTCTTCTTTCTTTCTTTCTTCTTTCTTTCTTTCTTCTTTCTTCCTACTTTCTTTCTTCTTTATTTCTTTCTTCTTTCTTTCTTTCTTCTTTCTTTCTTTCTTTCTTCTTTCTTCTTTCTTTCTTCTTTCTTTCTTTCTTCTTTCTTCTTTCTTTCTTTCTTCTTTCTTTCTTTCGTCTTTCTTTCTCTCGTCTTTCTTTCTTTCTTCTTTCTTTCTTCTTTCTTTCTTTCTTCTTTCCTTCTTCTTTCTTTCTCTCGTCTTTCTTTCTTCTTTTCTTTCTCTCGTCTTTCTTTCTCTCGACTTTCTTTCTTTCTTCTTTCTTTCTTTCGTCTTTCTCTCGTCTTTCTTTCTCTCGTCTTTCTTTCTGTCGTCTTTCTTTCTTCTTTTTTCTTTCTTTTTTCTTTCTTTCTTCTTTCTTTCTTTCTTCTTTCTTTCTTTCATCTTTCTTTCTTTTGTCTTTCTTTCTTTCTTCTTTCTTTCTTTCTTCATTCTTTCTTCTTTCTTTCTTTCTTTCTTTCTTCTTTCTTTCTTCTTTCTTTATTCATTCATTCTTTCTTTCTTTCTTTCTTCTTTCTTTCTTCTTTCTTTCTTCATTATTTTTTTCTTCTTTCTTTCTTTCTTTCTTTTTTCTTCCTTCTTTCTTTCTTCTTACTTTCTTTCTTCTTTCTTTCTTTCTTTTTTCTTTCTTTCTTTTTTCTTTCTTTCTTCTTTCTTACCTTCTTTCTTCTTTCTTCTTTCTTTCTTCTTTCTTTCTTTCTTCTTTCCTTCTTTCTTCTTTCTTTCTTTCTTCTTTCTTTCCTTCTTTCTTGTTTCTTCTTTCTTCTTTCTTTCTTCTTTCTTTCTTTCTTTCTTCTTTCTTCTTTCCTTCTTTCTTCTTTCTTCTTTCTTTCTTTCTTCATTCTTTCTTCTTTCTTTCTTCTTTCTTTCTTTTTTCTTTCTTCTTTCCTTCTTCATTCTTTCTTTCTTCTTTCTTTCTTTCTCCTGTCTTCTTTCTTCTTTCTTCTTTCTTTCTTTCTTTCTTCTTTCTTCTTTCTTTCTTTCTTCTTTCTTTCCTTCTTCTTTCTTTCTTTCTTCTTTCTTTCTTCTTTAATTCTTCTTTCTTTCTTCTTTCTTTCTTCTTTCTTTCTTCTTTCTTTCTTTCTTCTTTTCTTTCTCTCGTCTTTCTTTCTCTCGACTTTCTTTCTTTCTTCTTTCTTTCTTTCGTCATTCTCTCGTCTTTCTTTCTCTCGTCTTTCTTTCTGTCCTCTTTCTTTCTTTCTTCTTTCTTTCTTCTTTCTTTCTTTCTTCTTTCTTTCTTTCTTCTTTCTTTCTTCTTTCTTTCTTTCTTCTTTCTTTATTTCTTCTTTCTTTCTTTCTTCTTTCTTTCTTTCTTCTTTCTTCCTTCTTTCTTTCTTCTTTCTTTCTTTCTTCTTTCTTTCTTTCTTCTTTCTTTCTTTCTTCTTTCTTTCTTCTTTCTTTCTTCTTTCTTTCTTCTTTCTTTCTTTCTTCTTTCCTTCTTCTTTCTTTCTCTCGTCTTTCTTTCTCTCGTCTTTCTTTCTCGTTTTTCTTTCTCTCGTCCTTATTTCTTTCGTCTTTCTTTCTTTTGTCTTTCTTTCGTCTTTCTTTCTTTCTTCTTTCTTTCTTTATTCTTTCTTTCTTCTTTCTTTCTTTCTTCTTTCTTTATTCATTCTTTCTTTCTTTCTTTCTTTCTTCTCTCTTTCTTTCTTCTTTCTTTCTTTCTTCTTTATTTCTTTCTTCTTTCTTTCTTTCTTTCTTCTTTCTTTCTTCTTTCTTTCTTTCTTCTTTCTTTCTTTTTTTCTTCTTCTTTCTTTCTTCTTTCTTTCTTTCTTCGTTCTTTCTTTCTTCTTTCTTCTTTCTTCCTTTCTTCTTTCTTTATTTCTTCTTTCTTTCTTTCTTCTTCCTTCTTTCTTTCTTTCTTCTTTCGTCTTTCTTTCTTTCTTCTTTCTTTCTTTCTTCTTTCTTTCTTTCTTTCTTTCTTCTTTCTTTCATTCTTCTTTCTTTCTATCTTCTATCTTTCTTTCTTTCTTCTTTCTTTCTTTCTTCTTTCTTTCTTCTTTCTTTCGTCTTTCTTTCTCTCGTCTTTCTTTATTTTTTCTTTCTTTCTTCTTTCTTTCTTTCTTCTTTCTTTCTTTCTTCTTTCTTCCTACTTTCTTTCTTCTTTATTTCTTTCTTCTTTCTTTCCTTCTTCTTTCTTCTTTCTTTATTTTTTCTTTCTTTCTTCTTTCTTTCTTCTTTCTTTCTTTCTTCTTTCTTCTTTCTTTCTTCTTTCTTTCTTTCTTCTTTTTTCTTTCTTTCTTTCTTCTTTCTTTCTTTCGTCTTTCTTTCTCTCGTCTTTCTTTCTTTCTTCTTTCTTTCTTCTTTCTTTCTTTCTTCTTTCCTTCTTCTTTCTTTCTCTCGTCTTTTTTTCTTCTTTTCTTTCTCTCGTCTTTCTTTCTCTCGACTTTCTTTCTTTCTTCTTTCTTTCTTTCGTCTTTCTCTCGTCTTTCTTTCTCTCGTCTTTCTTTCTGTCGTCTTTCTTTCTTTCTTCTTTCTTTCTTTCTTTTTTCTTTCTTTCTTCTTTCTTTCTTTCTTCTTTCTTTCTTTCATCTTTCTTTCTTTTGTCTTTCTTTCTTTCTTCTTTCTTTCTTTCTTCTTTCTTTCTTCTTTCTTTCTTTCTTTCTTTCTTCTTTCTTTCTTTCTTCTTTCTTTATTCATTCTTTCTTTCTTTCTTTCTTTCTTTCTTTTTTCTTCCTTCTTTCTTTCTTATTACTTTCTTTCTTCTTTCTTTCTTTCTTTTTTCTTTCTTTCTTTTTTCTTTCTTTCTTTCTTTCTTCCTTTCTTTCTTCTTTCTTCTTTCTTTCTTCTTTCTTCTTTCTTTCTTCTTTCTTTCTTTCTTCTTTCTTTTTTCTTCTTTCTTTCTTTCTCCTTTCTTTCTTTCTTCTTTCTTTCTTTTTTCTTCTTTCTTCTTTCTTTCTTCTTTCTTTCTTTCTTCGTTCTTTCTTCTTTCTTCTTTCTTTATTTCTTCTTTCTTTCTTTCTTCTTCCTTCTTTTTTTCTTTCTTCTTTCGTCTTTCTTTCTTTCTACATTCTTTCTTTCTTCTTACTTTCTTTCTTTCTTCTTTCTTTCTTTCTTCTTTCTTTCTATCTTCTATCATTCTTTCGTCTTTCTTTCTTCTTACTTTCTTTCTTCTTTCTTTCTTCTTTCTTTCTTTCTTCTTTCTTTCTTCCTTCTTTCTTCCTTCTATCTTTCTTCTCTCTTTCTTTCTTCTTTCTTCTTTCTTCTTTCTTCTTCCTTTCTTTCTTCTTTCTTTCTTCCTTCTTTCTTCTTTCTTTCTTTCTTCTTTCTTCATTCTTTCTTCTATCTATCTTTCTTCTTTCTTTCATTCTTCTTTCTTTCTTCATTCTTTCTTTCCTTCTTTCTTTCTTTCTTTCTTTCTTTCTTTCCTCTTTCTTTCTTTCTTTCTTTCTCTCTTTCTTCCATTATTTCTTCTTTCTTTCTTTCGTCTTTCTTTCTCTCGTCTTTCTTTCTCTCGTCTTTCTTTCTCTCGTCTTCCTTTCTCTCGTCTTTATTTCTTTCTTCTTTCTTTCTTTTCCTTTCTTCTTTCTTTCTTTCTTTCTTCTTTCTTTCTTCTTTCTTTCTCTCTTTCTTCTTTCTTTCTTTCTTCTTTCTTTCTTCTTTCTTTCTTTCTTTCTTTCTTTCTTTCTTTATTTCTTTCTTTCTTTATTTCTTTCTTTCTTCTTTCTTTCGTTCTTCTTTCTTTATTCTTTATTTCTTTCTTCTTTCTTTCTTTCTTTTTTCTTCCTTCTTTCTTTCTTCTTACTTTCTTCTTTCTTTCTTTCTTTTTTCTTTCTTTCTTTCTTTTTTCTTTCTTCTTTCTTTCTTTCTTTCTTCTTTCTTCTTTCTTTCTTCTTTCTTTCTTTCTTTCTTCTTTCTTTCTTTCTTCTTTCTTTCTTTCTTCTTTCTTTCTTTCTTCTTTCTTCTTTCTTTCTTCTTTCTTTCTTTCTTCGTTCTTTCTTTCTTCTTTCTTCTTTCTTTCTTTCTTCTTTCTTTATTTCTTCTTTCTTTCTTTCTTCTTTCTTCTTTCTTTCTTTCTTCTTTCGTCTTTCTTTCTTTCTTCTTTCTTTCACTCTTCTTTATTTCTTTCTTTCTTTCTTCTTTCTTTCTTTCTTCTTTCTTCTTTCTTTCTTCTTTCTTTCTTTCTTCTTTCTTTCTTCTTTCTTTCTTCTTTCTTTCTTCTTTCTATCTTTCTTCTTTCTTCTTTCTTCTTTCTTTCTTTCTTCTTTCTTTCTTTCTTCTTTCTTCTTTCTTCTTTCTTTCTTCTTTCCTTCTTCTTTCTTCTTTCTCTCTTTCTTCTTTCTTTCTTTCTTCTTTCTTTATTTCTTCTTTTTTTCTTCTTTCTTTCTTTCTTCTTTCTTTCTCTCATCTTTCTTTCTCTCGCCTTTCTTTCTTTCTTTCGTCTTTCTTTCTTTCGTCTTTCTCTCGTCTTTCTTTCTCTCGTCTTTCTTTCTCTCGTCTTTCTTTCTCTCGTCTGTCTTTATTTCTTCTTTCTTTCGTTCTTCTTTCTTTATTCTTTATTTCTTTCTTCTTTCTTTCTTTCTTTTTTCTTCCTTCTTTCTTTCTTCTTACTTTCTTTCTTCTTTCTTTCTTTCTTTCTTTCTTCTTTCTTTCTTTCTTCTTTCTTTCTTTCTTCTTTCTTCCTTCTTTCTTTCTTCTTTCTTTCTTTCTTCTTTCTTTCTTTCTTCTTTCTTTCTTTCTTTCTTCTTTCTTTCTCTCTTCTTTTTATCTTTCTTCTTTCTTCTTTCTCTCTTTTTTCTTTCTTTCTTCTTTCTTTCTTTCTTTCTTCTATTCTTTCTTCTTTCTTTCTTGCGTCTTTCTTTCTCTCGTCTTTCTTTCTCGTCTTTCTTTCTCTCGTCTTTATTTCTTTCGTATTTCTTTCTTTTGTCTTTCTTTCTTTCGTCTTTCTTTCTTTCTTCTTTCTTCTTTCTTTGTTTCTTCTTTCTTTCTTCTTTTTTCTTTCTTCATTCTTTCTTCTATCTTTCTTTCTTCTTTCTTTCTTTCTTTCTTTCTTCTTTCTTCTTTCTTTTTTCTTTCTTTCTTCTTTCTTTCTTTCTTCTATCTTTCTTTCGTCTTTCTTTCTTCTTTCCTTCTTTCTTCGTTCTTTCTTTTTTCTTTCTTTCTTCTTTCTTCTTCTTTCTTTCTCCTTTCTTTCTTCTTTCTTTCTTCCTTCTTTCTTTCTTTCTTCTTTCTTTCTTCTTTCTTTCTTTCTTCTTTCCTTCTTTCTTCTTTCTTTCTTTCTTTCTTCCTTTTTTCTTCTTTCTTTCTTTCGTCTTTCTTTCTCTCGTCTTTCCTTCTCTCGTCTTTCTTTCTCTCATCTTTCCTTCTCTCGTCTTTCTTTCTCTCGTCTTTCTTACTTTCGTCTTTGTTTCTTTCTTCTTTCTTTCTTCATTCTTTCTTTCCTTCTTTCTTTCTTCTCTCTTCCTTTCGTCTTTCTCTCGTCTTTCTTTCTCTCGTCTTTCTTTCTCTCCTCTTTCTTTCTCTCGTCTTTATTTCTCTCGTGTTTCTTTCTTTCGTCTTTCTTTCGTCTTTCTTTCGTCTTTCTTTCGTCTGTCTTTCTTTCTTCTTTCTTTCTTTCTTTCTTTTTTCTTTCTTTCTTCTTTCTTTCCTTATTCTTTCTTTCTTCTTTCTTTCTTTCTTTCTTTCTTTCTTTCTTTCTTCCTTTCTTTCTTTCTTTCTTTCTTTCTTTCTTTCTTTCTTTCTTTCTTTCTTTCTTTCTTTCTTTCTTTCTTTCTTTCTTTCTTCCTTCTTTCTTTCTTTCTTCTTTCTTTCTTTCTTCTTTCTTTCTTTCTTCTTTCTTTCTATCTCCTTTTTTCCTTCTTGCTTCTTACTTTCTTTCTACTTTCTTTCTTTCTTTTTTCTTTCTTTCTTTCTTCTTTCTTTCTTTCTTCTTTCTTTCCTTCTTTCTTCTTTCTTCTTTCTTCTTTCTTTCTTCTTTCTTTCTTTCTTTCTTCTTTCTTCTTTCCTTCTTTCTTCTTTCTTCTTTCTTTCTTTCTTCTTTCTTTCTTCTTTCTTTCTTCTTTCTTTCTTCTTTCCTTCTTCATTCTTTCTTTCTTCTTTCTTTCTTTCTCCTGTCTTCTTTCTTCTTTCTTCTTTCTTTCTTTCTTTCTTCTTTCTTCTTTCTTTCTTCTTTCTTTCTTTCTTCTTTCTTTCTTTTTTTCTTCTTTCTTTCTTTTTTTTTCTTTGTTTCTTCTTTCTTTCTTCTTTAATTCTTCTTTCTTTCTTCTTTCTTTCTTTCTTTCTTCTTTCTTCTTTCTTTCTTTCTTCTTTCTTTCCTTCTTCTTTCTTTCTTTCTTCTTTCTTTCTTCTTTAATTCTTCTTTCTTTCTTCTTTCTTTCTTCTTTCTTTCTTCTTTCTTTCTTTCTTCTTTTCTTTCTCTCGTCTTTCTTTCTCTCGACTTTCTTTCTTTCTTTCTTCTTTCTTTCTTTCGTCATTCTCTCGTCTTTCTTTCTCTCGTCTTTCTTTCTGTCCTCTTTCTTGCTTTCTTCTTTCTTTCTTTCTTCTTTCTTTCTTTCTTCTTTCTTTCTTTCTTCTTTCTTTCTTCTTTCTTTCTTTCTTCTTTCTTTATTTTTTCTTTCTTTCTTTCTTCTTTCTTTCTTTCTTCTTTCTTCCTTCTTTCTTTCTTCTTTCTTTCTTTCTTCTTTCTTTCTTTCTTCTTTCTTTCTTTCTTTCTTCTTTCTTTCTTCTTTCTTTCTTCTTTCTTTCTTTCTTCTTTCTTATTTCTTTCTTTCTTCTTTCTTTCTTTCTTTCTCTCTTTCTTCCATTCTTTCTGCTTTCTTTCTTTCGTCTTTCTTTCTCTCGTCTTTCTTTCTTTCTTCTTTCTTTCTTCTTTCTTTCTTCTTTCTTTCTTTCTTCTTTCCTTCTTCTTTCTTTCTCTCGTCTTTCTTTCTCTCGTCTTTCTTTCTCGTTTTTCTTTCTCTCGTCCTTATTTCTTTCGTCTTTCTTTCTTTTGTCTTTCTTTCTTTCGTCTTTCTTTCTTTCTTCTTTCTTTCTTTATTCTTTCTTTCTTCTTTCTTTCTTTCTTCTTTCTTTATTCATTCTTTCTTTCTTTCCTTCTTTCTTCTCTCTCTCTTTCTTCTTTCTTTCTTTCTTCTTTTTTTCTTTCTTCTTTCTTTCTTTCTTTTTTCTTTCTTTCTTTCTTTTTTCTTTCTTTCTTCTTTCTTTCTTTTTTTCTTCTTTCTTCTTTCTTTCTTATTTCTTTCTTTCTTCTTTCTTTCTTCTTTCTTTCTTTCTTCTTTCTTTATTTTTTCTTTCTTTCTTTCTTCTTTCTTTCTTTCTTCTTTCTTCCTTCTTTCTTTCTTCTTTCTTTCTTTCTTCTTTCTTTCTTTCTTCTTTCTTTCTTTCTTTCTTCTTTCTTTCTTCTTTCTTTCTTTCTTCTTTCTTATTTCTTTCTTTCTTCTTTCTTTATTTTTTCTTTCTTTCTTTCTTATTTCTTTCTTTCTTCTTTCTTTCTTCTTTCTTTCTTTCTTCTTTCTTTATTTTTTCTTTCTTTCTTTCTTCTTTCTTTCTTTCTTCTTTCTTCCTTCTTTCTTTCTTCTTTCTTTCTTTCTTCTTTCTTTCTTTCTTCTTTCTTTCTTTCTTTCTTCTTTCTTTCTTCTTTCTTTCTTCTTTCTTTCTTTCTTCTTTCTTATTTCTTTCTTTCTTCTTTCTTTCTTTCTTTCTCTCTTTCTTCCATTCTTTCTGCTTTCTTTCTTTCGTCTTTCTTTCTCTCGTCTTTCTTTCTTTCTTCTTTCTTTCTTCTTTCTTTCTTCTTTCTTTCTTTCTTCTTTCCTTCTTCTTTCTTTCTCTCGTCTTTCTTTCTCTCGTCTTTCTTTCTCGTTTTTCTTTCTCTCGTCCTTATTTCTTTCGTCTTTCTTTCTTTTGTCTTTCTTTCTTTCGTCTTTCTTTCTTTCTTCTTTCTTTCTTTATTCTTTCTTTCTTCTTTCTTTCTTTCTTCTTTCTTTATTCATTCTTTCTTTCTTTCCTTCTTTCTTCTCTCTCTCTTTCTTCTTTCTTTCTTTCTTCTTTTTTCTTTCTTCTTTCTTTCTTTCTTTTTTCTTTCTTTCTTTCTTTTTCTTTCTTTCTTCTTTCTTTCTTTTTTTCTTCTTTCTCCTTTCTTTCTTATTTCTTTCTTTCTTCTTTCTTTCTTCTTTCTTTCTTTCTTCTTTCTTTCTTTTTTTCTTCTTTCTTCTTTCTTTCTTCTTTCTTTCTTTCTTCGTTCTTTCTTTCTTCTTTCTTCTTTCTTCCTTTCTTCTTTCTTTATTTCTTCTTTCTTTCTTTCTTCTTCCTTCTTTCTTTCTTTCTTCTTTCGTCTTTCTTTCTTCTTTCTTTCTTTCTATCTTCTATCTTTCTTTCTTTCTTCTTTCTTCTTTCTTTCTTTCTTCTTTCTTTCTTCTTTCTTTCGTCTTTCTTTCTCTCGTCTTTCTTTATTTTTTCTTTCTTTCTTCTTTCTTTCTTTCTTCTTTCTTTCTTTCTTCTTTCTTCCTACTTTCTTTCTTCTTTATTTCTTTCTTCTTTCTTCTTTCTTCTTTCTTTCTTTCTTTCTTCTTTCTTCTTTCTTTCTTCTTTCTTTCTTTCTTTCTTCTTTCTTCTTTCTTTCTTTCTTCTTTCTTTCTTTCGTCTTTCTTTCTCTCGTCTTTCTTTCTTTCTTCTTTCTTTCTTCTTTCTTTCTTTCTTCTTTCCTTCTTCTTTCTTTCTCTCGTCTTTCTTTCTTCTTTTCTTTCTCTCGTCTTTCTTTCTCTCGACTTTCTTTCTTTCTTCTTTCTTTCTTTCGTCTTTCTCTCGTCTTTCTTTCTCTCGTCTTTCTTTCTGTCGTCTTTCTTTCTTCTTTCTTTCTTTCTTTTTTCTTTCTTTCTTCTTTCTTTCTTTCTTCTTTCTTTCTTTCATCATTCTTTCTTTTGTCTTTCTTTCTTCTTTCTTTCTTTCTTCTTTCTTTCTTCTTTCTTTCTTTCTTTCTTCTTTCTTTCTTTCTTCTTTCTTTATTCATTCTTTCTTTCTTTCTTTCTTTCTTCTTTCTTTCTTCTTTCTTTCTTTCTTCATTATTTTTTTCTTCTTTCTGTCTTTCTTTCTTTTTTCTTCCTTCTTTCTTTCTTCTTACTTTCTTTTTTCTTTCTTTCTTTCTTTTTTCTTTCTTTCTTTTTTCTTTCTTTCTTCTTTCTTACTTTCTTTCTTCTTTCTTCTTTCTTTATTCTTTCTTTCTTTCTTCTTTCTTTCCTTCTTTCTTCTTTCTTCTTTCTTCTTTCTTTCTTCTTTCTTTCTTTCTTTCTTCTTTCTTCTTTCCTTCTTCCTTCTTTCTTCTTTCTTTCTTTCTTTCTTCTTTCTTTCTTCTTTCTTTCTTCTTTCTTTCTTCTTTCTTTCTTCTTTCCTTCTTCATTCTTTCTTTCTTCTTTCTTTCTTTCTCCTGTCTTCTTTCTTCTTTCTTCTTTCTTTCTTTCTTTCTTCTTTCTTCTTTCTTTCTTTCTTCTTTCTTTCCTTCTTCTTTCTTTCTTTCTTCTTTCTTTCTTCTTTAATTCTTCTTTCTTTCTTCTTTCGTTCTTCTTTCTTTCTTCTTTCTTTCTTTCTTCTTTTCTTTCTCTCGTCTTTCTTTCTCTCGACTTTCTTTCTTTCTTTCTTCTTTCTTTCTTTCGTCATTCTCTCGTCTTTCTTTCTCTCGTCTTTCTTTCTGTAATCTTTCTTTCTTTCTTCTTTCTTTCTTTCTTCTTTCTTTCTTTCTTCTTTCTTTCTTTCTTCTTTCTTTCTTCTTTCTTTCTTTCTTCTTTCTTTATTTCTTCTTTCTTTCTTTCTTCTTTCTTTCTTTCTTCTTTCTTCCTTCTTTCTTTCTTCTTTCTTTCTTTCTTCTTTCTTTCTTTCTTCTTTCTTTCTTCTTTCTTTCTTCTTTCTTTCTTTATTCTTTCCTTCTTCTTTCTTTCTCTCGTCTTTCTTTCTCTCGTCTTTCTTTCTCGTTTTTCTTTCTCTCGTCCTTATTTCTTTCGTCTTTCTTTCTTTTGTCTTTCTTTCGTCTTTCTTTCTTTCTTCTTTCTTTCTTTATTCTTTCTTTCTTCTTTCTTTCTTTCTTCTTTCTTTATTCTTTCTTTCTTTCTTTCTTTCTTTCTTCTCTCTTTCTTTCTTCTTTCTTTCTTTCTTCTTTATTTCTTTCTTCTTTCTTTCTTTCTTTTTTCTTTCTTTCTTTTTTCTTTCTTTCTTCTTTCTTTATTTTTTTCTTCTTTCTTCTTTCTTTCTTCTTTCTTTCTTTCTTCTTTCTTTCTTCTTGCTTTCTTTCTTCTTTCTTTCTTTTTTTCTTCTTTCTTCTTTCTTTCTTCTTTCTTTCTTTCTTCGTTCTTTTTTTCTTCTTTCTTCTTTCTTTATTTCTTCTTTTTTTATTTCTTCTTTCTTTCTTTCTTCTTCCTTCTTTTTTTCTTTCTTCTTTCGTCTTTCTTTCTTTCTACATTCTTTCTTTCTTCTTACTTTCTTTCTTTCTTCTTTCTTTCTTTCTTCTTTCTTTCTATCTTCTATCATTCTTTCGTCTTTCTTTCTTCTTACTTTCTTTCTTCTTTCTTTCTTCTTTCTTTCTTTCTTCTTTCTTTCTTCCTTCTTTCTTCCTTCTATCTTTCTTCTCTCTTTCTTTCTTCTTTCTTCTTTCTTCTTTCTTCTTCCTTTCTTTCTTCTTTCTTTCTTCCTTCTTTCTTCTTTCTTTCTTTCTTCTTTCTTCATTCTTTCTTCTATCTATCTTTCTTCTTTCTTTCTTTCTTCTTTCTTTCTTCATTCTTTCTTTCCTTCTTTCTTTCTTTCTTTCTTTCTTTCTTTCCTCTTTCTTTCTTTCTTTCTTTCTCTCTTTCTTCCATTCTTTCTTCTTTCTTTCTTTCGTCTTTCTTTCTCTCGTCTTTCTTTCTCTCGTCTTTCTTTCTCTCGTCTTCCTTTCTCTCGTCTTTATTTCTTTCTTCTTTCTTTCTTTTCCTTTCTTCTTTCTTTCTTTCTTCTTTCTTTCTTCTTTCTTTCTCTCTTTCTTCTTTCTTTCTTTCTTCTTTCTTTCTTCTTTCTTTCTTTCTTTCTTTCTTTCTTTCTTTCTTTCTTTATTTCTTTCTTTCTTCTTTCTTTCGTTCTTCTTTCTTTATTCTTTATTTCTTTCTTCTTTCTTTCTTTCTTTTTTCTTCCTTCTTTCTTTCTTCTTACTTTCTTTCTTCTTTCTTTCTTTCTTTTTTCTTTCTTTCTTTCTTTTTTCTTTCTTCTTTCTTTCGTTCTTTCTTCTTTCTTCTTTCTTTCTTCTTTCTTTCTTTCTTTCTTCTTTCTTTCTTTCTTCTTTCTTTCTTTCTTCTTTCTTTCTTTCTTCTTTCTTTCTTTCTTCTTTCTTCTTTCTTTCTTCTTTCTTTCTTTCTTCGTTCTTTCTTTCTTCTTTCTTCTTTCTTTCTTTCTTCTTTCTTTATTTCTTCTTTCTTCTTTCTCTCTTTCTTCTTTCTTTCTTTCTTCTTTCTTTATTTCTTCTTTTTTTCTTCTTTCTTTCTTTCTTCTTTCTTTCTCTCATCTTTCTTTCTCTCGCCTTTCTTTCTTTCTTTTGTCTTTCTTTCTTTCGTCTTTCTCTCGTCTTTCTTTCTCTCGTCTTTCTTTCTCTCGTATGTCTTTATTTCTTCTTTCTTTCGTTCTTCTTTCTTTATTCTTTATTTCTTTCTTCTTTCTTTCTTTCTTTTTTCTTCCTTCTTTCTTTCTTCTTACTTTCTTTCTTCTTTCTTTCTTTCTTTCTTTCTTCTTTCTTTCTTTCTTCTTTCTTTCTTTCTTCTTTCTTCCTTCTTTCTTTCTTCTTTCTTTCTTTCTTCTTTCTTTCTTTCTTCTTTCTTTCTTTCTTTCTTCTTTCTTTCTCTCTCCTTTTTATCTTTCTTCTTTCTTCTTTCTCTCTTTTTTCTTTCTTTCTTCTTTCTTTCTTTCTTTCTTCTATTCTTTCTTCTTTCTTTCTTGCGTCTTTCTTTCTCTCGTCTTTCTTTCTCTCGTCTTTCTTTCTCGTCTTTCTTTCTCTCGTCTTTATTTCTTTCGTATTTCTTTCTTTTGTCTTTCTTTCTTTCGTCTTTCTTTCTTTCTTCTTTCTTCTTTCTTTGTTTCTTCTTTCTTTCTTCTTTTTTCTTTCTTCATTCTTTCTTCTATCTTTCTTTCTTCTTTCTTTCTTTCTTTCTTTCTTCTTTCTTTCTTTCTTTTTTCTTTCTTTCTATTTTCTTTCTTCATTCATTCTTTCTTTCTTTCTTTCATTCTTTCTTTCTTTCTTTCTTTCTTTCTTTCTTCTTTCTTTCTTCTTTCTTTCTTCTTTCTTTCTTTCTTTTTTTCTCTCTCTTCTTTCTTTATTCTTTCTTTCTTCCTACTTTCTTTCTTCTTTCTTTCTGTCGTATATCTTTCTCTCGTCGTTCTTTCTCATCTTTCTTTGTCTCGTTCTTATTTCTTTCGTCTTTCTTTCTTTTGTCTTTCTTTCTTTCGTCTTTCTTTCTTTCTTCTTTCTTTCTTTCTTCTTTCTTTCTCTCTTCTTTCTATCTTCTTTTTTCTTTCTTCTTTCTTTCTTCTTTACTTCTTCTTTCTTTCTTTCTTTCTTCTTTCTTTCTTTCTTCTTTCTTTATTCATTCTTTCTTTCTTTCTTTCTTTCTTTCTTTCTTTCTTTCTTTCTTTCTTCTTTCTTTCTTCTTTATTTCTTTCTTCTTTCATTTTTCTTCTTTCTTCCTACTTTCTTTCTTCTTACTTTCTTTCTTCTTTCTTTCTTTTTTCTTTCTTCTTTCTTTCTTCTTTCTTTCTTTCTTCTTTCTTTCTTTCTTTTTCTTTCTTTCTTCTTTCTTTCTTACTTCTTTCTTTCTTTCTTCTTTCTTCTTTCTTTCTTCTTTCTTTCTTTCTTCTTTCTTCTTTCTTTCTTCTTTCTTTCTTTCTTCTTTCTTTCTTTCTTCTTTCTTCTTTCTTTCTTCTTTCTTTATTTCTTCTTTCTTTCTTTCTTCTTTATTCTTTCTTTCTTTCTTCTTTCGTCTTTCTTTCTTTCTTCTTTCTTTCTTTCTTCTTTCTTTCTTCTTTCTTTCTTCTTTCTTTCTTTTTTCTTTCTTTCTTCTTTCTTTCTTTCTTCTTTCTTTCTTTCTCTCTTTCTTTCTTTCTTTCTTCTTTCTTTCTTCTTTCTTTCTTTCTTCTTTCTTCTTTCTTCTCTCTTCTTTCTTTCTTTCTTCTTTCTTTCTTCTTTCTTCTTTCTTCTTTCTTCTTTCTTCTTTCTTTCTTTCTTCTTTCTTTCTTCTTTCTTCTTTCTTCTTTCTTTCTTCTTTCTTTCTTCATTCTTCCTTCTTTCTTTCTTCTTTCTTTCTTCTTTCTTTCTTTCTTCTTTCTTTCTCTCGTATTTCTTTCTCTCGCCTTTCTTTCTCTCGCCTTTCTTTCTTTCTTTCGTCTTTCTTTCTTTCGTCTTTCTCTCGTCTTTCTCTCTCTCGTCTTTCTTTCTCTCGTCTTTCTTTCTCTCGTCTTTCTTTCTGTCGTCCCTCTTTCTTACTTCTTTCTTTGTTTCTTCTCTCTTTCTTTCTTTCTTCTTTCTTCCTTCTTTCTTTCTTCTTTCTTTCTCTCTTCTTTCTTTCTTTCTTCTTTCTTTCTTTCTTTCTCTCTTCTTTCTTTCTTTCTTCTTTCTTTCTTTCTTTCTTTCTTCTATTCTTTCTTCTTTCTTTCTTTCGTATTTCTTTCTCTCGTCTTTCTTTCTCTCGTCTTTCTCTCGTCTTTTTCTTTCTTCTTTCTTTCTTCTTTCTTTCTTCTTTCTTTCTTTCTTCTTTCTTTCTCTCGTCTTTCTTTCTCTCGTATTTCTCTCGTCTTTTTCTTTCTTCTTTCTTTCTTCTTTCTTTCTTCTTTCTTTCTTTCTTCTTTCTTTCTCTCGTCTTTCTTTCTCTCGTCTTTCTTTCTCGTCTTTCTTTCTCTCGTCTTTATTTCTTTCGAATTTCTTTCTTTTGTCTTTCTTTCTTTTGTCTTTCTTTCTTTCTTTCTTTCTTTTTTCTTTCTTTCTTTCTTCTTTCTTTCTTCTTTTTTCTTTCTTCTTTCTTTCTTCCTTCTTCCTTTCTTCCTTCTTTCTTTCTTCTTTCTTTCTTTCTTCTTTCTTTCTTCATTCTTTCTTTCTTTCTTTCTTTCTTCTTTCTTTCTTTCTTGTTTCTTTCTTTCTTCTTTATTTCTTTCTTCTTCTTTCTTTCTCCTTTCTTCCTTCTTTCTTTCTTCTTACTTTCTTTCTTCTTTCTTTCTTTATTTTTCTTTCTTCTTTCTTTCTTCTTTCTTTCTTTCTTCTTTCTTTCTTTCCTCTTTCTTTCTTTCTTCTTTCTTCCTTCTTTCTTTCTTCTTTCTGTCTTTCTTCTTTCTTTCTTTCTTCTTTCTTTCTTTCTTCTTTCTCCCTACTTTCTTTCTTCTTTCTTTCTTTCTTCTTTCTTTCTTTCTTCTTTCTTTCTTTTTTCTTTCTTCTTTTTTCTTCTTTCTTTCCTTCTTCTTTCTTCTTTCTTCTTTCTTTCTTTCTTCTTTCTTTCTTTCTTCTTTCTTCTTTCTTCTTTCTTCTTTCTTCTTTCTTTCTTCTTTCTTTTTTTCTTCTTTCTTTCTTTCTTCTATCTTACTTCTTTCTTTCTTTCTTCTTTCTTTCTCCCGTCTTACTTTCTCTCGTCTTTCTTTCTCGTCTTTCTTTCTCTCGCCTTTCTTTCTTTCGTATTTCTTTCTTTTGTCTTTCTTTCTTTCGTCTTTCTTTCTTTCTTCTTTCTTTCTTTCTTCTTTCTTTCTCTCTTCTTTCTATCTTCTTTTTTCTTTCTTCTTTCTTTCTTCTTTACTTCTTCTTTCTTTCTTTCTTTCTTCTTTCTTTCTTTCTTCTTTCTTTATTCTTTCTTTCTTTCTTTCTTTCTTTCTTTCTTTCTTATTTCTTTCTTCTTTATTTCTTTCTTCTATCACTTTTCTTCTTTCTTCCTACTTTCTTTCTTCTTACTTTCTTTCTTCTTTCTTTCTTTTTTCTTTCTTTCTTTCTCCTTTCTTTCTTCTTTCTTTCTTCTTTCTTTCTTCTTTCTTTCTTCTTTCTTTCTTTCTTCTTTCTTTCTTTCTTTTTCTTTCTTTCTTCTTTCTTTCTTCCTTCTTTCTTTCTTTCTTCATTCTTCTTTCTTTCTTCTTTCTTTCTTTCTTCTTTCTTCTTTCTTTCTTCTTTCTTTCTTTCTTCTTTCTTTCTTTCTTCTTTCTTCTTTCTTTCTTTCTTCTTTCTTTATTTCTTCTTTCTTTCTTTCTTCTTTATTCTTTCTTTCTTTCTTCTTTCGTCTTTCTTTCTTTCTTCTTTCTTTCTTTCTTCTTTCTTTCTTCTTTCTTTCTTCTTTCTTTCTTCTTTCTTTCTTTCTTCTTTCTTTCTTTCTCTCTCTTTCTTTCTTTCTTCTTTCTTTCTTCTTTCTTTCTTTCTTCTTTCTTCTTTCTTCTTTCTTCTTTCTTTCTTTCTTCTTTCTTTCTTCTTTCTTCTTTCTTCTTTCTTTCTTCTTTCTTTCTTCATTCTTCCTTCTTTCTTTCTTCTTTCTTTCTTCTTTCTTTCTTTCTTCTTTCTTTCTCTCGTATTTCTTTCTCTCGCCTTTCTTTCTCTCGCCTTTCTTTCTTTCTTTCGTCTTTCTTTCTTTCGTCTTTCTCTCGTCTTTCTTTCTCTCGTCTTTCTTTCTCTCGTCTTTCTTTCTCTCGTCTTTCTTTCTGTCGTCCCTCTTTCTTACTTCTTTCTTTGTTTCTTCTCTCTTTCTTCTTTCTTTCTTTCTTCTTTCTTCCTTCTTTCTTTCTTCTTTCTTTCTCTCTTCTTTCTTTCTTTCTTCTTTCTTTCTTTCTTTCTCTCGTCTTTCTCTCGTCTTTTTCTTTCTTCTTTCTTTCTTCTTTCTTTCTTCTTTCTTTCTTTCTTCTTTCTTTCTCTCGTCTTTCTTTCTCTCGTCTTTCTCTCGTCTTTTTCTTTCTTCTTTCTTTCTTCTTTCTTTCTTCTTTCTTTCTTTCTTCTTTCTTTCTCTCGTCTTTCTTTCTCTCGTCTTTCTTTCTCGTCTTTCTTTCTCTCGTCTTTATTTCTTTCGAATTTCTTTCTTTTGTCTTTCTTTCTTTTGTCTTTCTTTCTTTCTTTCTTTCTTTTTTCTTTCTTTCTTTCTTCTTTCTTTCTTCTTTTTTCTTTCTTCTTTCTTTCTTCCTTCTTCCTTTCTTCCTTCTTTCTTTCTTCTTTCTTTCTTTCTTCTTTCTTTCTTCATTCTTTCTTTCTTTCTTTCTTTCTTCTTTCTTTCTTTCTTGTTTCTTTCTTTCTTCTTTATTTCTTTCTTCTTCTTTCTTTCTCCTTTCTTCCTTCTTTCTTTCTTCTTACTTTCTTTCTTCTTTCTTTCTTTATTTTTCTTTCTTCTTTCTTTCTTCTTTCTTTCTTTCTTCTTTCTTTCTTTCCTCTTTCTTTCTTTCTTCTTTCTTCCTTCTTTCTTTCTTCTTTCTGTCTTTCTTCTTTCTTTCTTTCTTCTTTCTTTCTTTCTTCTTTCTCCCTACTTTCTTTCTTCTTTCTTTCTTTCTTCTTTCTTTCTTTCTTCTTTCTTTCTTTTTTCTTTCTTCTTTTTTCTTCTTTCTTTCCTTCTTCTTTCTTCTTTCTTCTTTCTTTCTTTCTTCTTTCTTTCTTTCTTCTTTCTTCTTTCTTCTTTCTTCTTTCTTCTTTCTTCTTTCTTTCTTCTATCTTCTTTCTTTCTTTCTTCTTTCTTTCTTCTTTCTTTTTTTCTTCTTTCTTTCTTTCTTCTATCTTACTTCTTTCTTTCTTTCTTCTTTCTTTCTCCCGTCTTACTTTCTCTCGTCTTTCTTTCTCGTCTTTCTTTCTCTCGCCTTTCTTTCTTTCGTATTTCTTTCTTTTGTCTTTCTTTCTTTCGTCTTTCTTTCTTTCTTCTTTCTTTCTTTCTTCTTTCTTTCTCTCTTCTTTCTATCTTCTTTTTTCTTTCTTCTTTCTTTCTTCTTTACTTCTTCTTTCTTTCTTTCTTTCTTCTTTCTTTCTTTCTTCTTTCTTTATTCTTTCTTTCTTTCTTTCTTTCTTTCTTTCTTATTTCTTTCTTCTTTATTTCTTTCTTCTATCACTTTTCTTCTTTCTTCCTACTTTCTTTCTTCTTACTTTCTTTCTTCTTTCTTTCTTTTTTCTTTCTTTCTTTCTCCTTTCTTTCTTCTTTCTTTCTTCTTTCTTTCTTCTTTCTTTCTTCTTTCTTTCTTTCTTCTTTCTTTCTTTCTTTTTCTTTCTTTCTTCTTTCTTTCTTCCTTCTTTCTTTCTTTCTTCATTCTTCTTTCTTTCTTCTTTCTTTCTTTCTTCTTTCTTCTTTCTTTCTTCTTTCTTTCTTTCTTCTTTCTTTCTTTCTTCTTTCTTCTTTCTTTCTTTCTTCTTTCTTTATTTCTTCTTTCTTTCTTTCTTCTTTATTCTTTCTTTCTTTCTTCTTTCGTCTTTCTTTCTTTCTTCTTTCTTTCTTTCTTCTTTCTTTCTTCTTTCTTTCTTCTTTCTTTCTTCTTTCTTTCTTTCTTCTTTCTTTCTTTCTTCTTTCTTTCTTTCTCTCTCTTTCTTTCTTTCTTCTTTCTTTCTTCTTTCTTTCTTTCTTCTTTCTTCTTTCTTCTTTCTTCTTTCTTTCTTTCTTCTTTCTTTCTTCTTTCTTCTTTCTTCTTTCTTTCTTCTTTCTTTCTTCATTCTTCCTTCTTTCTTTCTTCTTTCTTTCTTCTTTCTTTCTTTCTTCTTTCTTTCTCTCGTATTTCTTTCTCTCGCCTTTCTTTCTCTCGCCTTTCTTTCTTTCTTTCGTCTTTCTTTCTTTCGTCTTTCTCTCGTCTTTCTTTCTCTCGTCTTTCTTTCTCTCGTCTTTCTTTCTCTCGTCTTTCTTTCTGTCGTCCCTCTTTCTTACTTCTTTCTTTGTTTCTTCTCTCTTTCTTCTTTCTTTCTTTCTTCTTTCTTCCTTCTTTCTTTCTTTCTTTCTCTCTTCTTTCTTTCTTTCTTCTTTCTTTCTTTCTTTCTCTCGTCTTTCTCTCGTCTTTTTCTTTCTTCTTTCTTTCTTCTTTCTTTCTTCTTTCTTTCTTTCTTCTTTCTTTCTCTCGTCTTTCTTTCTCTCGTCTTTCTCTCGTCTTTTTCTTTCTTCTTTCTTTCTTCTTTCTTTCTTCTTTCTTTCTTTCTTCTTTCTTTCTCTCGTCTTTCTTTCTCTCGTCTTTCTTTCTCGTCTTTCTTTCTCTCGTCTTTATTTCTTTCGAATTTCTTTCTTTTGTCTTTCTTTCTTTCGTCTTTCTTTCTTTCTTTCTTTCTTTCTTTTTTCTTTCTTTCTTTCTTCTTTCTTTCTTCTTTTTCTTTCTTCTTTCTTTCTTCCTTCTTCCTTTCTTCCTTCTTTCTTTCTTCTTTCTTTCTTCTTTCTTTCTTCATTCTTTCTTTCTTTCTTTCTTTCTTCTTTCTTTCTTTGTTTCTTCTTTCTTTCTTTCTTCTTTATTTCTTTCTTCTTCTTTCTTTCTCCTTTCTTCCTTCTTTATTTCTTCTTACTTTCTTTCTTCTTTCTTTCTTTATTTTTCTTTCTTCTTTCTTTCTTCTTTCATTCTTTCTTTTCTTTCTTTCCTCTTTCTTTCTTTCTTCTTTCTTCCTTCTTTCTTTCTTCTTTCTGTCTTTCTTCTTTCTTTCTTTCTTCTTTCTTTCTTTCTTCTTTCTTCCTACTTTCTTTCTTCTTTCTTTCTTTCTTCTTTCTTTCTTTCTTCTTTCTTTCTTTCTTTCTTCTTTCTTCTTTCTTTCTTCTTTCTTTCTTTCTTCTTTCTTCTTTCTTTCTTTCTTCTTTCTTTCTTTCGTCTTTCTTTCTCTCGTCTTTCTTTCTTTCTTCTTTCTTTCTTCTTTCTTTCTTCTTTCCTTCTTCTTTCTTTCTCTCGTCTTTTTTTCTTCTTTTCTTTCTCTCGTCTTTCTTTCTCTCGACTTTCTTTCTTTCTTCTTTCTTTCTTTCGTCTTTCTCTCGTCTTTCTTTCTCTCGTCTTTCTTTCTGTCGTCTTTCTTTCTTTCTTCTTTCTTTCTTTCTTTTTTGTTTCTTTCTTCTGTCTTTCTTTCTTCTTTCTTTCTTTCATCTTTCTTTCTTTTGTCTTTCTTTCTTTCTTCTTTCTTTATTTCTTCTTTCTTTCTTCTTTCTTTCTTTCTTCATTATTTTTTTCTTCTTTCTTTCTTTCTTTCTTTTTTCTTCCTTCTTTCTTTCTTCTTACTTTCTTTCTTCTTTCTTTCTTTCTTTTTTCTTTCTTTCTTTTTTCTTTCTTTCTTTCTTTCTTCCTTTCTTTCTTCTTTCTTCTTTCTTTCTTCTTTCTTCTTTCTTTCTTCTTTCTTTCTTTCTTCTTTCTTTTTTCTTCTTTCTTTCTTTCTCCTTTCTTTCTTTCTTCTTTCTTTCTTTTTTCTTCTTTCTTCTTTCTTTCTTCTTTCTTTCTTTCTTCGTTCTTTCTTTCTATTTTCTTCTTTCTTTATTTCTTCTTTCTTTATTTCTTCTTTCATTCTTTCTTCTTCCTTCTTTTTTTCTTTCTTCTTTCGTCTTTCTTTCTTTCTACATTCTTTCTTTCTTCTTACTTTCTTTCTTTCTTCTTTCTTTCTTTCTTCTTTCTTTCTATCTTCTATCATTCTTTCGTCTTTCTTTCTTCTTACTTTCTTTCTTCTTTCTTTCTTCTTTCTTTCTTTCTTCTTTCTTTCTTCCTTCTTTCTTCCTTCTATCTTTCTTCTCCCTTTCTTTATTCTTTCTTCTTTCTTCTTTCTTCTTCCTTCTTTCTTCTTTCTTTCTTCCTTCTTTCTTCTTTCTTTCTTTCTTCTTTCTTCATTCTTTCTTCTATCTATCTTTCTTCTTTCTTTCTTTCTTCTTTCTTTCTTCATTCTTTCTTTCCTTCTTTCTTTCTTTCTTTCTTTCTTTCTTTCCTCTTTCTTTCTTTCTTTCTTTCTCTCTTTCTTCCATTCTTTCTTCTTTCTTTCTCTCGTATTTCTTTCTCTCGTCTTTCTTTCTCTCGTCTTCCTTTCTCTCGTCTTTATTTCTTTCTTCTTTCTTTCTTCTTCCTTTCTTCTTTCTTTCTTTCTTCTTTCTTTCTTCTTTCTTTCTCTCTTTCTTCTTTCTTTCTTTCTTCTTTCTTTCTTCTTTCTTTCTTTCTTTCTTTCTTTCTTTCTTTCTTTCTTTCTTCTTTCTTTCGTTCTTCTTTCTTTATTCTTTATTTCTTTCTTCTTTCTTTCTTTCTTTTTTCTTCCTTCTTTCTTTCTTCTTACTTTCTTTCTTCTTTCTTTCTTTCTTTTTTCTTTCTTTCTTCTTTTTTCTTTCTTCTTTCTTTCGTTCTTTCTTCTTTCTTCTTTCTTTCTTCTTTCTTTCTTTCTTCTTCTTTCTTTCTTTCTCCTTTCTTTCTTTCTTCTTTCTTTCTTTCTTCTTTCTTCTTTCTTTCTTCTTTCTTTCTTTCTTCGTTCTTTCTTTCTTCTTTCTTCTTTCTTTCTTTCTTCTTTCTTTATTTCTTCTTTCTTTCTTTCTTCTTTCTTCTTTGTTTCTTTCTTCTTTCGTCTTTCTTTCTTTCTTCTTTCTTTCTCTCTTCTTTATTTCTTTCTTTCTTTCTTCTTTCTTTCTTTCTTCTTTCTTCTTTCTTTCTTCTTTCTTTCTTTCTTCTTTCTTTCTTCTTTCTTTCTTCTTTCTTTCTTCTTTCTTTCTTTCTTCTTTCTTCTTTCTTCTTTCTTTCTTTCTTCTTTCTTTCTTTCTTCTTTCTTCTTTCTTCTTTCTTTCTTCTTTCCTTCTTCTTTCTTCTTTCTCTCTTTCTTCTTTCTTTCTTTCTTCTTTCTTTATTTCTTCTTTTTTTCTTCTTTCTTTCTTTCTTCTTTCTTTCTCTCATCTTTCTTTCTCTCGCCTTTCTTTCTTTCTTTTGTCTTTCTTTCTTTCGTCTTTCTCTCGTCTTTCTTTCTCTCGTCTTTCTTTCTCTCGTCTGTCTTTATTTCTTCTTTCTTTCGTTCTTCTTTCTTATTCTTTATTTCTTTCTTCTTTCTTTCTTTCTTTTTTCTTCCTTCTTTCTTTCTTCTTACTTTCTTTCTTCTTTCTTTCTTTCTTTCTTTCTTCTTTCTTTCTTTCTTCTTTCTTTCTTTCTTCTTTCTTCCTTCTTTCTTTCTTCTTTCTTTCTTTCTTCTTTCTTTCTTTCTTCTTTCTTTCTTTCTTCTTTCTTTCTCTCTCCTTTTTATCTTTCTTCTTTCTTCTTTCTCTCTTTTTTCTTTCTTTCTTCTTTCTTTCTTTCTTTCTTTCTTCTTTCTTTCTTTCTTTTTTCTTTCTTTCTATTTTCTTTCTTCATTCATTCTTTCTTTCTTTCTTTCATTCTTTCTTTCTTTCTTTCTTTCTTTCTTTCTTCTTTCTTTCTTCTTTCTTTCTTCTTTCTTTCTTTCTTTTTTTCTCTCTCTTCTTTCTTTATTCTTTCTTTCTTCCTACTTTCTTTCTTCTTTCTTTCTGTCGTATATCTTTCTCTCGTCGTTCTTTCTCATCTTTCTTTGTCTCGTTCTTATTTCTTTCGTCTTTCTTTCTTTTGTCTTTCTTTCTTTCGTCTTTCTTTCTTTCTTCTTTCTTTCTTTCTTCTTTCTTTCTCTCTTCTTTCTATCTTCTTTTTTCTTTCTTCTTTCTTTCTTCTTTACTTCTTCTTTCTTTCTTTCTTTCTTCTTTCTTTCTTTCTTCTTTCTTTATTCATTCTTCTTTCTTTCTTTCTTTCTTTCTTTCTTTCTTTCTTCTTTCTTTCTTCTTTATTTCTTTCTTCTTTCATTTTTCTTCTTTCTTCCTACTTTCTTTCTTCTTACTTTCTTTCTTCTTTCTTCTTTTTCTTTCTTCTTTCTTTCTTCTTTCTTTCTTTCTTCTTTCTTTCTTTCTTTTTCTTTCTTTCTTCTTTCTTTCTTACTTCTTTCTTTCTTTCTTCTTTCTTCTTTCTTTCTTCTTTCTTTCTTTCTTCTTTCTTCTTTCTTTCTTCTTTCTTTCTTTCTTCTTTCTTTCTTTCTTCTTTCTTCTTTCTTTCTTTCTTCTTTCTTTATTTCTTCTTTCTTTCTTTCTTTCTTCTTTATTCTTTCTTTCTTCTTTCGTCTTTCTTTCTTTCTTCTTTCTTTCTTTCTTCTTTCTTTCTTCTTTCTTTCTTCTTTCTTTCTTCTTTCTTTCTTTCTTCTTTCTTCTTTCTTCTTTCTTTCTTCTTTCTTTCTTCATTCTTCCTTCTTTCTTTCTTCTTTCTTTCTTCTTTCTTTCTTTCTTCTTTCTTTCTCTCGTATTTCTCTCTCTCGCCTTTCTTTCTCTCGCCTTTCTTTCTTTCTTTCGTCTTTCTTTCGTCTTTCTCTCGTCTTTCTTTCTCTCGTCTTTCTTTCTCTCGTCTTTCTTTCTCTCGTCTTTCTTTCTGTCGTCCCTCTTTCTTTCTTCTTACTTTCTTTCTTCTTTCTTTCTTCTTTCTTTCTTTCTTCTTTCTTTCTTCCTTCTTTCTTTCTTCTTTCTTTCTCTCTTCTTTCTTTCTTTCTTCTTTCTTTCTTTCTTTCTCTCTTCTTTCTTTCTTTCTTCTTTCTTTCTTTCTTTCTTTCTTTCTTCTATTCTTTCTTCTTTCTTTCTTTCGTATTTCTTTCTCTCGTCTTTCTTTCTCTCGTCTTTCTCTCGTCTTTTTCTTTCTTCTTTCTTTCTTCTTTCATTCTTCTTTCTTTCTTTCTTCTTTCTTTCTCTCGTCTTTCTTTCTCTCGTATTTCTCTCGTCTTTTTCTTTCTTCTTTCTTTCTTCTTTCTTTCTTCTTTCTTTCTTTCTTCTTTCTTTCTCTCGTCTTTCTTTCTCTCGTCTTTCTTTCTCGTCTTTCTTTCTCTCGTCTTTATTTCTTTCGAATTTCTTTCTTTTGTCTTTCTTTCTTTTGTCTTTCTTTCTTTCTTTCTTTCTTTTTTCTTTCTTTCTTTCTTCTTTCTTTCTTCTTTTTTCTTTCTTCTTTCTTTCTTCATTCTTCCTTTCTTCCTTCTTTCTTTCTTCTTTCTTTCTTTCTTCTTTCTTTCTTCATTCTTTCTTTCTTTCTTTCTTTCTTCTTTCTTCTTTCTTGTTTCTTTCTTTCTTCTTTATTTCTTTCTTCTTCTTTCTTTCTCCTTTCTTCCTTCTTTCTTTCTTCTTACTTTCTTTCTTCTTTCTTTCTTTATTTTTCTTTCTTCTTTCTTTCTTCTTTCTTTCTTTCTTCTTTCTTTCTTTCCTCTTTCTTTCTTTCTTCTTTCTTTCTTTCTTTCTTCTTTCTCCCTACTTTCTTTCTTTTTTCTTTCTTTCTTTCTTCTTTCTTTCTTCTTTTTTCTTTCTTCTTTCTTTCTTCCTTCTTCCTTTCTTCCTTCTTTCTTTCTTCTTTCTTTCTTTCTTCTTTCTTTCTTCATTCTTTCTTTCTTTCTTTCTTTCTTCTTTCTTTCTTTCTTGTTTCTTTCTTTCTTCTTTATTTCTTTCTTCTTCTTTCTTTCTCCTTTCTTCCTTCTTTCTTTCTTCTTACTTTCTTTCTTCTTTCTTTCTTTATTTTTCTTTCTTCTTTCTTTCTTCTTTCTTTCTTTCTTCTTTCTGTCTTTCTTCTTTCTTTCTTTCTTCTTTCTTTCTTTCTTCTTTCTCCCTACTTTCTTTCTTCTTTCTTTCTTTCTTCTTTCTTTCTTCTTTCTTTCTTTTTTCTTTCTTCTTTTTTCTTCTTTCTTTCCATCTTCTTTCTTCTTTCTTCTTTCTTACTTTCTTCTTTCTTTCTTTCCTCTTTCTTCTTTCTTCTTTCTTCTTTCTTCTTTCTTCTTTCTTTCTTCTATCTTCTTTCTTTCTTTCTTCTTTCTTTCTTCTTTCTTTTTTTCTTCTTTCTTTCTTTCTTCTATCTTACTTCTTTCTTTCTTTCTTCTTTCTTTCTCTCGTCTTTCTTTCTCTCGTCTTTCTTCTCGTCTTTCTTTCTCTCGTCTTTCTTTCTTTCGTATTTCTTTCTTTTGTCTTTCTTTCTTTCGTCTTTCTTTCTTTCTTCTTTCTTTCTTTCTTCTTTCTTTATTCTTTCTTTCTTTCTTTCTTTCTTTCTTTCTTTCTTTCTTTCTTTCTTCTTTCTTTCTTCTTTATTTCTTTCTTCTTTCACTTTTCTTCTTTCTTCCTACTTTCTTTCTTCTTACTTTCTTTCTTCTTTCTTTCTTTTTTCTTTCTTTCTTTCTCCTTTCTTTCTTCTTTCTTTCTTCTTTCTTTCTTCTTTCTTTCTTCTTTCTTTCTTTCTTCTTTCTTTCTTTCTTTTTCTTTCTTTCTTCTTTCTTTCTTTCTTCTTTCTTCCTACTTTCTTTCTTCTTTCTTTCTTTCTTCTTTCTTTCTTTCTTCTTTCTTTCTTCTTTCTTTCTTCTTTTTCTTCTTTCTTTCTTTCTTCTTTCTTCTTTCTTCTTTCTTTCTTTCTTCTTTCTTTCTTTCTTCTTTCTTCTTTCTTCTTTCTTCTTTCTTCTTTCTTTCTTCTATCTTCTTTCTTTCTTTCTTCTTTCTTTCTTCTTTCTTTCTTTCTTCTTTCTTTCTTTCTTCTTTCTTTCTTTCTCTCTCTTTCTTTCTTTCTTCTTTCTTTCTTCTTTCTTTCTTTCTTCTTTCTTCTTTCTTCTTTCTTCTTTCTTTCTTTCTTCTTTCTTTCTTCTTTCTTCTTTCTTCTTTCTTTCTTCTTTCTTTCTTCATTCTTCCTTCTTTCTTTCTTCTTTCTTTCTTCTTTCTTTCTTTCTTCTTTCTTTCTCTCGTATTTCTTTCTCTCGCCTTTCTTTCTCTCGCCTTTCTTTCTTTCTTTCGTCTTTCTTTCTTTCGTCTTTCTCTCGTCTTTCTTTCTCTCGTCTTTCTTTCTCTCGTCTTTCTTTCTCTCGTCTTTCTTTCTGTCGTCCTCTTTCTTACTTCTTTCTTTGTTTCTTCTCTCTTTCTTCTTTCTTTCTTTCTTCTTTCTTCCTTCTTTCTTTCTTCTTTCTTTCTCTCTTCTTTCTTTCTTTCTTCTTTCTTTCTTTCTTTCTCTCGTCTTTCTCTCGTCTTTTTCTTTCTTCTTTCTTTCTTCTTTCTTTCTTCTTTCTTTCTTTCTTTTCTTTCTCTCGTCTTTCTTTCTCTCGTCTTTCTTTCTCGTCTTTCTTTCTCTCCTCTTTATTTCTTTCGAATATCTTTCTTTTGTCTTTCTTTCTTTCGTCTTTCTTTCTTTCTTCTTTCTTTCTATCTTCTTTCTTTCTTCTTTTTTCTTTCTTCTTTCTTTCTTCCTTCTTCCTTTCTTCCTTCTTTCTTTCTTCTTTCTTTCTTTCTTCTTTCTTTCTTCATTCTTTCTTTCTTTCTTTCTTTCTTCTTTCTTTCTTTCTTCTTTCTTTCTTTCTTCTTTATTTCTTTCTTCTTCTTTCTTTCTACTTTCTTCCTTCTTTCTTTCTTCTTACTTTCTTTCTTCTTTCTTTCTTTATTTTCTTTCTTCTTTCTTTCTTCTTTCTTTCTTTTTTCTTTCTTTCTTTCCTCTTTCTTTCTTCTTTCTTCTTTCTTTCTTTCTTCTTTCTTTCTTTCTTCTTTCTTTCTTTCCTCTTTCTTTCTTCTTTCTTCCTTCTTTCTTTCTTCTTTCTGTCTTTCTTCCTACTTTCTTTCTTGTTTCTTTCTTTCTTCTTTCTTTCTTTCTTCTTTCTTTCTTCTTTCTTTCTTCTTTTTTCTTCTTTCTTTCTTTCTTCTTTCTTCTTTCTTCTTTCTTTCTTTATCTTTCTTTCTTTCTTCTTTCTTCTTTCTTCTTTCTTTCTTCTTTCTTTCTTCTATCTTCTTTCTTTCTTTCTTCTTTCTTTCTTCTTTCTTTTTTCTTCTTTCTTTCTTTCTTCTATCTTTCTTCTTTCTTTCTTTCTTCTTTCTTTCTCTTGTCTTTCTTTCTCTCGTCTTTCTTTCTCTCGTCTTTCTTTCTCTCGTCTGTCTTTATTTCTTCTTTCTTTCTTCCTTCTTTCTTTCTTTCTTCTTTCTTTCTTTCTTCTTTCTTCCTTCTTTCTTTCTTCTTTCTTTCTTTCTTCTTTCTTTCTTTCTTCTTTCTTTCTTTCTTCTTTCTTTCTCTCTTCTTTTTATCTTTCTTCTTTCTTCTTTCTTTCTTTCTTCTTTCTTTCTTCTTTCTTTCTTCTTTCTTCTTTCTTTCTTTCTTCTTTCTTTCTTCTTTCTTTCTTCTTTCTTTCTTCTTTCTTTCTTTCTTCTTTCTTTCTTTCTTCTTTCTTTCTTTCTCTTTTTCTTTCTTTCTTTCTTCTTTCTTTCTTCTTTCTTTCTTTCTTCTTTCTTCTTTCTTCTTTCTTTCTTCTTTCTTTCTTCATTCTTCTTTCTTTCTTTCTTCTTTCTTTCTTCTTTCTTTCTTTCTTCTTTCTTTCTCTCATATTTCTTTCTCTCGCCTTTCTTTCTCTCGCCTTTCTTTCTTTCTTTCGTCTTTCTTTCTTTCGTCTTTCTCTCGTCTTTCTTTCTCTCGTCTTTCTTTCTCTCGTCTTTCTTTCTCTCGTCTTTCTTTCTGTCGTCCCTCTTTCTTACTTCTTTCTTTGTTTCTTCTTTCTTTCTTCTTTCTTTCTTTCTTCTTTCTTCCTTCTTTCTTTCTTCTTTCTTTCTCTCTTCTTTCTTTCTTTCTTCTTTCTTTCTTTCTCTCTTCTTTCTTTCTTTGTTCTCTCTTCTTTCTTTCTTTCTTCTTTCTTTCTTCTTTCCTTCTTCCTTTCTTCCTTCTTTCTTTCTTCTTTCTTTCTTTCTTCTTTCTTTCTTCATTCTTTCTTTCTTTCTTTCTTTCTTCTTTCTTTCTTTCTTCTTTCTTTCTTTCTTCTTTATTTCTTTCTTCTTCTTTCTTTCTCCTTTCTTCCTTCCTTCTTTCTTCTTACTTTCTTTCTTCTTTCTTTCTTTATTTTTCTCTCTTCTTTCTTTCTTCTTTCTTTCTTTCTTCTTTCTTTCTTTCCTCTTTCTTTCTTTCTTCTTTCTTCCTTCTTTCTTTCTTCTTTCTGTCTTTCTTCTTTCTTTCTTTCTTCTTTCTTTCTTTCTTCTTTCTTCCTACTTTCTTTCTTCTTTCTTTCTTTCTTGTTTCTTTGTTTCTTCTTTCTTTCTTCTTTCTTTCTTATTTTCTTCTTTCTTTCTTTCTTCTTTCTTCTTTCTTCTTTCTTCTTTCTTTCTTTCTTCTTTCTTTCTTTCTTCTTTCTTCTTTCTTCTTTCTTCTTTCTTCTTTCTTTCTTCTTTCTTTCTTCTATCTTCTTTCTTTCTTTCTTCTTTCTTTCTTCTTTCTTTTTTTCTTCTTTCTTTCTTTCTTCTATCTTTCTTCTTTCATTCTTTGTTCTTTCTTTCTCTCGTCTTTCTTTCTCTCGTCTTTCTTTCTCTCGTCTTTCTCTCGTCTTTTTCTTTCTTCTTTCTTCCTTCTTTCTTTCTTCTTTCTTTCTTTCTTCTTTCTTTCTCTCATCTTTCTTTCTCTCGTCTTTCTCTCGTCTTTTTCTTTATACTTTCTTTCTTCTTTCTTTCTTCTTTCTTTCTTTCTTCTTTCTTTCTCTCGTCTTTCTTTCTCTCGTCTTTCTTTCTCGTCTTTCTTTCTCTCGTCTTTATTTCTTTCGAATTTCTTTCTTTTGTCTTTCTTTCTTTCGTCTTTCTTTCTTTCTTCTTTCTTTCTTTATTTTTCTTTCTTCTTTCTTTCTTCTTTCTTTCTTTCTTCTTTCTTTCTTTCCTCTTTCTTTCTTTCTTTCCTCTTTCTTTCTTTCTTCTTTCTTCCTTCTTTCTTTCTTCTTTCTGTCTTTCTTCTTTCTTTCTTTCTTCTTTCTTTCTTTCTTCTTTCTTCCTTCTTTCTTTCTTCTTTCTTTCTTTCTTCTTTCTTTCTTTCTTCTTTCTTTCTTCTTTCTTTCTTCTTTTTTCTTCTTTCTTTTTTTCTTCTTTCTTCTTTCTTCTTTCTTTTTTTCTTCTTTCTTTCTTTCTTCTTTCTTCTTTCTTCTTTCTTCTTTCTTCTTTCTTTCTTCTTTCTTTCTTCTATCTTCTTTCTTTCTTTCTTCTTTCTTTCTTCTTTCTTTTTTTCTTCTTTCTTTCTTTCTTCTATCTTTCTTCTTTCTTTCTGTCTTCTTTCTTTCTCTCGTCTTTCTTTCTCTCGTCTTTCTTTCTCTCGTCTTTCTTTCTCTCGTCTGTCTTTATTTCTTCTTTCTTCTTTCTTCTTTCTTTCTTTCTTCTTTCTTTCTTTCTTCTTTCTTCCTTCTTTCTTTCTTCCTTCTTTCTTTCTTCTTTCTTTCTTTCTTTCTTTCTTCTTTCTTTCTCTCTTCTTTTTATCTTTCTTCTTTCTTCTTTCTCTCTTTCTTCTTTCTTTCTTCTTTCTTTCTTTCTTTCTTTCTTCTATTCTTTCTTCTTTCTTTCTTTCGTCTTTCTTTCTCTCGTCTTTCTTTCTCTTGTCTTTCTTTCTCGTCTTTCTTTCTCTCGTCTTTATTTCTTTCGTATTTCTTTCTTTTGTCTTTCTTTCTTTCGTCTTTCTTTCTTCTTTCTTCTTTCTTTCTTCTTTCTTTCTTCTTTTTTCTTACTTCATTCTTTCTTCTATCTTTCTTTCTTCTATCTTTCTTTCTTTCTTCTTTCTTTCTTTCTTTCTTCTTTCTTTCTTTCTTCTTTCTTTCTTCATTCTTTCTTCTTTCTTTCTTTCTTTCTTTCTTTCTTCTTTCTTTCTTCTTTCTTCTTTCTTCTTTCTTTCTTCTTTCTTTCTTCATTCTTCTTTCTTTCTTTCTTCTTTCTTTCTCTCTTCTTTCTTTCTTTCTTCCTTCTTTCTTTCTTTCTCTCTTCTTTCTTTCTTTCTTCTCTCTTCTTTCTTTCTTTCTTCTTTCTTTCTTCTTTCTTTCTTTCTTTCTTCTATTCTTTCTTCTTTCTTTCTTTCGTATTTCTTTCTCTCGTCTTTCTTTCTCTCGTCTTTCTCTCGTCTTTTTCTTTCTTCTTTCTTTCTTCTTTCTTTCTTCTTTCTTTCTTTCTTCTTTCTTTCTCTCGTCTTTCTTTCTCTCGTCTTTCTCTCGTCTTTTTCTTTCTTCTTTCTTTCTTCTTTCTTTCTTCTTTCTTTCTTTCTTCTTTCTTTCTCTCGTCTTTCTTTCTCTCGTCTTTCTTTCTCATCTTTCTTTCTCTCGTCTTTATTTCTTTCGAATATCTTTCTTTTGTCTTTCTTTCTTTCGTCTTTCTTTCTTTCTTCTTTCTTTCTTTCTTCTTTTTCTTTCTTCTTTCTTTCTTCCTTTCTTCCTTCTTTCTTTCTTCTTTCTTTCTTCTTCTTTCTTTCTTCATTCTTTCTTTCTTTCTTTCTTTCTTTCTTTCTTTCTTCTTTCTTTCTTTCTTCTTTCTTTCTTTCTTCTTTATTTCTTTCTTCTTCTTTCTTTCTCCTTTCTTCCTTCTTTCTTTCTTCTTACTTTCTTTCTTCTTTCTTTCTTTATTTTTCTTTCTTCTTTCTTTCTTCTTTCTTTCTTTC